>NW_027256007.1:0-192383 GCF_045679555.1 Salvelinus alpinus | reverse complement strand
TTTTACGTGTTATTTCTTACATCGGTACCCCGGGTAATCTTAGGTTTCATTACATACAGTCGGGAGGAACTACTGAATATACGATTAACGTCAACTCATCATCGTTCCTACCAGGAATATGACTTTCCCGAAACGGATCCAGTGTTTTGCCTTCCACACAATACAATGGATCTGATCCCAGCCGGCGACCCTGTGCGACGCCGAAAAAGGGGAAAACGTGGCGGTCTCGTGGTCAGGCTTCGGAGACGGGCACATCGCGCTCCACTCCCTAGCATACTACTCGCCAATGTCCAGTCTCTTGACAATAAGGTTGATGAAATCCGAGCACGGGTAGCATTCCAGAGAGACATCAGGGATTGCAACGTGCTCTGCTTCACGGAAACATGGCTAACTCAAGGGACGCTAACGGAGTCGGTGCAGCCAGCTGGTTTCTTCATGCATCGCGCCGACAGAAACAAACATCTTTCCGGTAAGAAGAGGGGCGGGGGGGTATGCCTTATGATTAACGAGAAGTGGTGTGATCATCATAACAACACACAAGAACTCAAGTCGTTCTGCTCACCTGATCTAGAACTCCTCACAATCAAATGTCGACCGCATTATCTACCAAGGGAATTCTCGTCAATCATAATCACAGCCGTATACATTCCCCCCCAAGCAGACACATCGATGGCCCTGAACGAACTTTATCTGACTCTTTGTAAACTGGAAACCACACACCCTGAGGCTGCATTCATCGTAGCTGGGGATTTTAACAAGGCTAATCTAAAAACAAAACTCCCTAAATTCTATCAGCATATCGATTGTGCTACCAGGGCTGGAAAAACACTAGACCATTGTTATACTAATTTCCGCGACGCTTATAAGGCCCTCCCCCGCCCCCCTTTCGGAAAAGCTGACCACGACTCCATTTTGTTGATTCCAGCCTACAAACAAAAACTCAAACAACAAGCTCCCGCGCTCAGGTCTGTTCAACGCTGGTCCGACCAATCTGAATCCACGCTTCAAGACTGCTTCGATCACGCGGATTGGAATATGTTCCGCATCGCGTCCAACAACAATATTGACGAATATGCTGATTCGGTGAGCGAGTTCATTAGGAAGTGCATTGACGATGTCGTACCCACAGCAACGATAAAAACATTCCCAAACCAGAAACCGTGGATTGACGGCAGCATTCGCGTGAAACTGAAAGCGCGAACCACTGCTTTTAACCAGGGCAAGGTGACCGGAAGCATGACCGAATACAAACAGTGTAGCTATTCTCTCCGCAAGGCAATCAAACAGGCTAAGTCTCAGTACAGAGACAAAATCGAGTCGAAATTCAACAGCTCAGACACAAGAGGTATGTGGCAGGGTCTACAGTCAATCACGGACTACAAAAAGAAAACCAGCCCCGTCGAGGACCAGGATGTCTTGCTCCCAGACAGGCTAAACAACTTTTTTGCCCGCTTTGAGGACAATACAGTGCCACTGACACGGCCCCCTACCAAAACCTGCGGGCTCTCCTTCACTGCAGCCGAGGTGAGTAAAACATTTAAACGTGTTAACCCTCGCAAGGCTGCAGGCCCAGACGGCATTCCCAGCCGCGTCCTCAGAGCATGCGCAGACCAGCTGGCTGGTGTGTTTACGGACATATTCAATCAATCCTTATCCCAGTCTGCTGTTCCCACATGCTTCAAGAGGGCCACCATTGTTCCTGTTCCCAAGAAAGCTAAGGTAACTGAGCTAAACGACTACCGCCCCGTAGCACTCACTTCCGTCATCATGAAGTGCTTTGAGAGACTAGTCAAGGACCATATCACCTCCACCCTACCGGACACCCTAGACCCACTCCAATTTGCTTACCGACCCAATAGGTCCACAGACGACGCAATCGCAACCACACTGCACACTGCCCTAACCCATCTGGACAAGAGGAATACCCATGTGAGAATGCTGTTCATCGATTACAGCTCAGCATTTAACACCATAGTACCCTCCAAACTCGTCATCAAGCTCGAGACCCTGGGTCTCGACCCCGCCCTGTGCAACTGGGTCCTGGACTTCCTGACGGGCCGCCCCCAGGTGGTGAGGGTAGGTAACAACATCTCCACCCCGCTGATCCTCAACACTGGGGCCCCACAAGGGTGCGTTCTGAGCCCTCTCCTGTACTCCCTGTTCACCCACGACTGCGTGGCCATGCACGCCTCCAACTCAATCATCAAGTTTGCGGATGACACTACAGTGGTAGGCTTGATCACCAACAACGACGAGACGGCCTACAGGGAGGAGGTGAGGGCCCTCGGAGTGTGGTGTCAGGAAAATAACCTCATACTCAACGTCAACAAAACAAAGGAGATGATTGTGGACTTCAGGAAACAGCAGAGGGAGCACCCCCCTATCCACATCGACGGGTCAGTAGTGGAGAAGGTGGAAAGTTTTAAGTTCCTCGGTGTACACATCACGGACAAACTGAACTGGTCCACCCACACAGACAGCGTTGTGAAGAAGGCGCAGCAGCGCCTCTTCAACCTCAGGAGGCTGAAGAAATTCGGCTTGTCACCAAAAGCACTCACAAACTTCTACAGATGCACAATCGAGAGCATCCTGTCGGGCTGTATCACCGCCTGGTACGGCAACTGCTCCGCCCACAACCGTAAGGCTCTCCAGAGGGTAGTGAGGTCTGCAGAACGCATCACCAGGGGCAAACTACCTGCCCTCCAGGACACCTACACCACCCGATGTCACAGGAAGGCCATAAAGATCATCAAGGACAACAACCACCCAAGCCACTGCCTGTTCACCCCGCTATCATCCAGAAGGCGAGGTCAGTACAGGTGCATCAAAGCAGGGACCGAGAGACTGAAAAACAGCTTCTATCTCAAGGCCATCAGACTGTTAAACAGCCACCACTAACATTTAGCGGCCGCTGCCAACATACTGACCCAACTCCAACCACTTTAAAAATGGGAATTGATGGAAATTATGTAAAAATGTACCACTAGCCACTTTAAGCAATGCCACTTAATACAATGTTTACATACCCTACATTACCCATCTCATATGTATATATACTGTACTCTATATCATCTACTGCATCTTGCCATCTTTATGCAATACATGTACCACTAGCCACTTTAAACTATGCCACTTTATGTTTACATACCCTACAGTACTCATCTCATATGTATATACCGTACTCTATACCATCTACTGCATCTGCCATGCCGTTCTGTACCACCACTCATTCATATATCTTTATGTACATATTCTTTATCCCTTTACACTTGTGTGTGTGTGTAAGGTAGTAGTGTGGAATTGTTAGGTTAGATTACTGTTGGTTATTACTGCATTGTCGGAACTAGAAGCACAAGCATTTCGCTACACTCGCATTAACATCTGCTAACCATGTGTATGTGACTAATAAAATTTGATTTGATTTGATTTGATTTGATTTATGGCTCTAATCTGATAGTGGTAGTGGGGTGATAGATGCCTAGTGCCCTTATGGCTCTAATCTGATAGTGGTAGTGGGGTGGTAGATACCTAGTTTCCATTATGGCTCTAATCTGATAGTGGTAGTGGGGTGGTACATGTCTAGTGCCCTTATGGCTCTAATTTGATAGTGGTAGCGGGGTGGTAGATGCCTAGTGCCCTTTTGGCTCTAATCTGATAGTGGTAGTGGGGTGGTAGATGCCTAGTGCCCTTATGGCTCTAATCTGATAGTGGTAGTGGGGTGGTAGATACCTAGTCTCCATTATGGCTCTAATCTGGTAGTGGTAGAGGGGTGGTAGATACCTAGTCTCCATTATGGCTCTAATCTGATAGTAGTAGTGGGGTGGTAGATACCTAGTCTCCATTATGGCTCTAATCTGATAGTGGTAGTGGGTGGTAGATACCTAGTCTCCATTATGGGTCTAATTTGGTAGTGGTAGTGGGGTGGAAGATACCTAGTCTCCATTATGGCTCTAATCTGATAGAGGAAGTGGGGTGGAAGATACCTAGTCTCCATTATGGCTCTAATTTGGTAGTGGTAGTGGGGTGGTAGATACCTAGTCTCCATTATGGCTCTAATCTGGTAGTGGTAGTGGGGTGGAAGATACCTAGTCTCCATTATGGCTCTAATCTGATAGTGGTAGTGGGTTGGTAGATACCTAGTCTCTATTATGGCTCTAATCTGGTAGTGGTAGTGTTGTGGTAGATACCTAGTCTCCATTATGGCTCTAATCTGATAGTGGTAGTGGGGTGGTAGATACCTAGTCTCCATTATGGCTCTAATCTGATAGTGGTAGTGGGGTGGTAGATACCTAGTCTCCATTATGGCTCTAATATTGATAGTGGTAGTGGGGTGGTAGATGCCTAGTGCCTTTATGGGTCTAATCTGATAGTGGTAGTTGGGTGGTAGATGCCTAGTGCCCTTATGGCTCTAATCTGATAGTGGTAGTCGGGTGGTAGATGCCTAGTGCCCTTATGGCTCTAATCTGATAGTGGTAGTCGGGTGGGAGATACCTAGTCTCCAATATGGCTCTAATCTGATAGTGGTAGTGGGGTGGTAGATGCCTAGTGCCTTTATGGCTCTAATCTGATAGTGGTAGTGGGGTGGGAGATACCTAGTCTCCATTATGGCTCTAATCTAATAGTGGAAGTGGGGTGGTAGATGCCTAGTGCCTTTATGGCTCTAATCTGATAGTGGTAATGGGGTGGTAGATACCTAGTCTCCATTATGGCTCTAATCTGATAGTGGTAGTGGGGTGGTAGATACCTAGTTTCCATTATGGCTCTAATCTGATAGTGGTAGTGGGGTGGTAGATACCTAGTCTCCATTATGGCTCTAATCTGATAGTGGTAGTGGGGTGGTAGATACCTAGTCTCCATTATGGCTCTAATCTGATAGTGGTAGTGGGGTGGTAGATGCCTAGTGCCTTTATGGCTCTAATCTGATAGTGGTAGTGGGGTGGTAGATGCCTAGTGCCCTTATGGCTCTAATCTGATAGTGGTAGTGGAGTGGTAGATACCTAGTTTCCATTATGGCTCTAATCTGGTAGTGGTAGTGGGGTGGTAGATACCTAGTCTCCATTATGGCTCTAATCTGATAGTGGTAGTGGGGTGGTAGATGCCTAGTGCCCTTATGGCTCTAATCTGATAGTGGTAGTGGGGTGGTAGATACCTAGTCTCCATTATGGCTCTAATCTGGTAGTGGTAGAGGGGTGGTAGATACCTAGTCTCCATTATGGCTCTAATCTGATAGTGGTAGTGGGGTGGTAGATACCTAGTCTCCATTATGGCTCTAATCTGATAGTGGTAGTGGGGTGGTAGATACCTAGTTTACATTATGGCTCTAATCTGGTAGTGGTAGTGGGGTGGTACATACCTAGTCTCCATTATGGCTCTAGTCTGATTGTGGTAGTGGGGTGGTAGATACCTAGTCTCCATTATGGCTCTAATCTGATAGTGGTAGTGGGGTGGTAGATGCCTAGTGCCTTTATGGCTCTAATCTGATAGTGGTAGTGGGGTGGTAGATGCCTAGTGCCCTTATGGCTCTAATCTGATAGTGGTAGTGGAGTGGTAGATACCTAGTTTCCATTATGGCTCTAATCTGGTAGTGGTAGTGGGGTGGTAGATACCTAGTCTCCATTATGGCTCTAATCTGATAGTGGTAGTGGGGTGGTAGATGCCTAGTGCCCTTATGGCTCTAATCTGATAGTGGTAGTGGGGTGGTAGATACCTAGTCTCCATTATGGCTCTAATCTGGTAGTGGTAGAGGGGTGGTAGATACCTAGTCTCCATTATGGCTCTAATCTGATAGTGGTAGTGGGGTGGTAGATACCTAGTCTCCATTATGGCTCTAATCTGATAGTGGTAGTGGGGTGGTAGATACCTAGTCTCCATTATGGCTCTAATCTAATAGTGGTAGTGGGGTGGTAGATGCCTAGTGCCTTTATGGCTCTAATCTGATAGTGGTAGTGGGGTGGTAGATGCCTAGTCTCCATTATGGCTCTAATCTGGTAGTGGTAGAGGGGTGGTAGATACCTAGTCTCCATTATGGCTCTAATCTGATAGTGGTAGTGGGGTGGTAGATACCTAGTCTCCATTGTGGCTCTAATCTGATAGTGGTAGTGGGGTGGAAGATACCTACTCTCCATTATGGCTCTAATCTGATAGAGGTAGTGGGGTGGTAGATACCTAGTCTCCATTATGGCTCTAATCTGATAGTGGTAGTGGGGTGGTAGATACCTAGTCTCCATTATGGCTCTAATCTGGTAGTGGTAGTGGTGTGGTAGATACCTAGTCTCCATTATGGCTCTAATCTGGTAGTGGTAGTGGGGTGGTAGATACCTAGTCTCCATTATGGCTCTAATCTGATAGTGGTAGTGGGTTGGTAGATACCTAGTTTCCATTATGGCTCTAATCTGATAATGGTAGTGGGTAGGTAGAAGCCTTGTGCCTTTATGGCTCTAATCTGATAGTGGTAGTGGGGTGGTAGATACCTAGTCTCCATTATGGCTCTAATCTGATAGTGGTAGTGGGGTGGTTGATGTCTCCATTATGGCTCTAATCTGATAGTGGTAGTGGGGTGGTAGATACCTAGTCTCCATTATGGCTCTAATCTGGTAGTGGTAGAGGGGTGGTAGATACCTAGTCTCCATTATGGCTCTAATCTGATAGTGGTAGTGGGGTGGTAGATACCTAGTCTCCATTATGGCTCTAATCTGATAGTGGTAGTGGGGTGGTAGATACCTAGTTTACATTATGGCTCTAATCTGATAGTGGTAGTGGGGTGGTAGATACCTAGTCTCCATTATGGCTCTAATTTGATAGTGGTAGTGGGGTGGGAGATACCTAGTCTCCATTATGGCTCTAATCTAATAGTGGAAGTGGGGTGGTAGATGCCTAGTGCCTTTATGGCTCTAATCTGATAGTGGTAGTGGGGTGGTAGATACCTAGTCTCCATTATGGCTCTAATCTGGTAGTGGTAGAGGGGTGGTAGATACCTAGTCTCCATTATGGCTCTAATCTGATAGTGGTAGTGGGGTGGTTGATGTCTCCATTATGGCTCTAATCTGATAGTGGTAGTGGGGTGGTAGATACCTAGTCTCCATTATGGCTCTAATCTGGTAGTGGTAGAGGGGTGGTAGATACCTAGTCTCCATTATGGCTCTAATCTGATAGTGGTAGTGGGGTGGTAGATACCTAGTCTCCATTATGGCTCTAATCTGATAGTGGTAGTGGGGTGGTAGATACCTAGTTTACATTATGGCTCTAATCTGATAGTGGTAGTGGGGTGGTAGATACCTAGTCTCCATTATGGCTCTAATCTGATAGTGGTAGTGGGGTGGGAGA
Source organism: Salvelinus alpinus (assembly GCF_045679555.1). NCBI lineage: Eukaryota > Metazoa > Chordata > Actinopteri > Salmoniformes > Salmonidae > Salvelinus > Salvelinus alpinus. Next base: position 185,060 of record NW_027256007.1, on the reverse strand, counting down.
TACCTAGTCTCCATTATGGCTCTAATCTAATAGTGGAAGTGGGGTGGTAGATACCTAGTTTACATTATGGCTCTAATCTGGTAGTGGTAGTGGGGTGGTACATACCTAGTCTCCATTATGGCTCTAGTCTGATTGTGGTAGTGGGGTGGTAGATACCTAGTCTCCATTATGGCTCTAATCTGATAGTGGTAGTGGGGTGGTAGATGCCTAGTGCCTTTATGGCTCTAATCTGATAGTGGTAGTGGGGTGGTAGATGCCTAGTGCCCGTATGGCTCTAATCTGATAGTGGTAGTGGAGTGGTAGATACCTAGTTTCCATTATGGCTCTAATCTGGTAGTGGTAGTGGGGTGGTAGATACCTAGTCTCCATTATGGCTCTAATCTGATAGTGGTAGTGGGGTGGTAGATGCCTAGTGCCCTTATGGCTCTAATCTGATAGTGGTAGTGGGGTGGTAGATACCTAGTCTCCATTATGGCTCTAATCTGATAGTGGTAGTGGGGTGGGAGATACCTAGTCTCCATTATGGCTCTAATCTAATAGTGGAAGTGGGGTGGTAGATACCTAGTTTCCATTATGGCTCTAATCTGGTAGTGGTAGTGGGGTGGTACATACCTAGTCTCCATTATGGCTCTAATCTGATAGTGGTAGTGGGGTGGTAGATACCTAGTTTACATTATGGCTCTAATCTGGTAGTGGTAGTGGGGTGGTACATACCTAGTCTCCATTATGGCTCTAGTCTGATTGTGGTAGTGGGGTGGTAGATACCTAGTCTCCATTATGGCTCTAATCTGATAGTGGTAGTGGGGTGGTAGATGCCTAGTGCCTTTATGGCTCTAATCTGATAGTGGTAGTGGGGTGGTAGATGCCTAGTGCCCTTATGGCTCTAATCTGATAGTGGTAGTGGAGTGGTAGATACCTAGTTTCCATTATGGCTCTAATCTGGTAGTGGTAGTGGGGTGGTAGATACCTAGTCTCCATTATGGCTCTAATCTGATAGTGGTAGTGGGGTGGTAGATGCCTAGTGCCCTTATGGCTCTAATCTGATAGTGGTAGTGGGGTGGTAGATACCTAGTCTCCATTATGGCTCTAATCTGGTAGTGGTAGAGGGGTGGTAGATACCTAGTCTCCATTATGGCTCTAATCTGATAGTGGTAGTGGGGTGGTAGATGCCTAGTGCCCTTATGGCTCTAATCTGATAGTGGTAGTGGGGTGGTAGATACCTAGTCTCCATTATGGCTCTAATCTGATAGTGGTAGTGGGGTGGGAGATACCTAGTCTCCATTATGGCTCTAATCTAATAGTGGAAGTGGGGTGGTAGATACCTAGTTTCCATTATGGCTCTAATCTGGTAGTGGTAGTGGGGTGGTACATACCTAGTCTCCATTATGGCTCTAGTCTGATTGTGGTAGTGGGGTGGTAGATACCTAGTCTCCATTATGGCTCTAATCTGATAGTGGTAGTGGGGTGGTAGATGCCTAGTGCCTTTATGGCTCTAATCTGATAGTGGTAGTGGGGTGGTAGATGCCTAGTGCCCTTATGGCTCTAATCTGATAGTGGTAGTGGAGTGGTAGATACCTAGTTTCCATTATGGCTCTAATCTGGTAGTGGTAGTGGGGTGGTAGATACCTAGTCTCCATTATGGCTCTAATCTGATAGTGGTAGTGGGGTGGTAGATGCCTAGTGCCCTTATGGCTCTAATCTGATAGTGGTAGTGGGGTGGTAGATACCTACTCTCCATTATGGCTCTAATCTGGTAGTGGTAGAGGGGTGGTAGATACCTAGTCTCCATTATGGCTCTAATCTGATAGTGGTAGTGGGGTGGTAGATACCTAGTCTCCATTATGGCTCTAATCTGATAGTGGTAGTGGGGTGGTAGATACCTAGTTTACATTATGGCTCTAATCTGGTAGTGGTAGTGGGGTGGTACATACCTAGTCTCCATTATGGCTCTAGTCTGATTGTGGTAGTGGGGTGGTAGATACCTAGTCTCCATTATGGCTCTAATCTGATAGTGGTAGTGGGGTGGTAGATGCCTAGTGCCTTTATGGCTCTAATCTGATAGTGGTAGTGGGGTGGTAGATGCCTAGTGCCCTTATGGCTCTAATCTGATAGTGGTAGTGGAGTGGTAGATACCTAGTTTCCATTATGGCTCTAATCTGGTAGTGGTAGTGGGGTGGTAGATACCTAGTCTCCATTATGGCTCTAATCTGATAGTGGTAGTGGGGTGGTAGATGCCTAGTGCCCTTATGGCTCTAATCTGATAGTGGTAGTGGGGTGGTAGATACCTAGTCTCCATTATGGCTCTAATCTGGTAGTGGTAGAGGGGTGGTAGATACCTAGTCTCCATTATGGCTCTAATCTGATAGTGGTAGTGGGGTGGTAGATACCTAGTCTCCATTATGGCTCTAATCTGATAGTGGTAGTGGGGTGGTAGATACCTAGTTTACATTATGGCTCTAATCTGGTAGTGGTAGTGGGGTGGTACATACCTAGTCTCCATTATGGCTCTAATCTGATTGTGGTAGTGGGGTGGTAGATACCTAGTCTCCATTATGGCTCTAATCTGATAGTGGTAGTGGGGTGGTAGATGCCTAATGCCCTTATGGCTCTAATCTGATAGTGGTAGTGGAGTGGTAGATACCTAGTTTCCATTATGGCTCTAAACTGGTAGTGGTAGTGGGGTGGTAGATACCTAGTGCCCTTATGGCTCTAATCTGATAGTGGTAGTGGGGTGGTAGATACCTAGTCTACATTATGGCTCTAATCAGATAGTGGTAGTGGGGTGGTAGATACCTAGTCTCAATTATGGCTCTAATCTGATAGTGGTAGTGGGGTGGTACATACCTAGTCTCCATTATGGCTCTAATCTGATAGTGGTAGTGGGGTGGTAGATACCTAGTGTCCATTATGTATCTAATCTGATAGTGGTAGTGGGGTGGTAGATGCCTAGTGCCTTTATGGCTCTAATCTGATAGTGGTAGTGGGGTGGTAGATGCCTAGTGCCCTTATGGCTCTAATCTGATAGTGGTAGTGGGGTGGTAGATGCCTAGTGCCCATATGGCTCTAATCTGATAGTGGTAGTGGGGTGGTAGATACCTAGTCTCCATTATGGCTCTAATCTGATAGTGGTAGTGGGGTGGTAGATGCCTAGTGCCTTTATGGCTCTAATCTGATAGTGGTAGTGGGGTGATAGATGCCTAGTGCCCTTATGGCTCTAATCTGATAGTGGTAGTGGGGTGGTAGATACCTAGTCTCCATTATGGCTCTAATCTGATAGTGGTAGTGGGGTTGTAGATACCTAGCCTCCATTATGGCTCTAATTTGGTAGTGGTAGTGGGGTGGTAGATACCTAGTCTCCATTATGGCTCTAATCTGGTAGTGGTAGTGGGGTGGAAGATACCTAGTCTCCATTATGGCTCTAATCTGATAGTGATAGTGGGGTGGTAGATGCCTAGTGCCCTTATGGCTCTAATCTGATAGTGGTAGTGGGGTGGTAGATACCTAGTCTCCATTATGGCTCTAATCTGATAGTGGTAGTGGGGTGGTAGATGACTAGTGCCTTTATGGCTCTAATCTGATAGTGGTAGTGGGGTGGTAGATGCCTAGTGCCCTTATGGCTCTAATCTGATAGAGGTAGTGGGGTGGTAGATACCTAGTCTCCATTATGGCTCTAATCTAATAGTGGTAGTGGGGTGGTAGATGCCTAGTGCCTTTATGGCTCTAATCTGATAGTGGTAGTGGGGTGGTAGATGCCTAGTGCCTTTATGGCTCTAATCTGATAGTGGTAGTGGGGTGGTAGATGCCTAGTGCCCTTATGGCTCTAATCTGATAGTGGTAGTGGGGTGGTAGATACCTAGTCTCCATTATGGCTCTAATCAGATAGTGGTAGTGGGGTGGTAGATACCTAGTCTCAATTATGGCTCTAATCTGATAGTGGTAGTGGGGTGGTACATACCTAGTCTCCATTATGGCTCTAATCTGATAGTGGTAGTGGGGTGGTAGATACCTAGTGTCCATTATGTCTCTAATCTGATAGTGGTAGTGGGGTGGTAGATGCCTAGTGCCTTTATGGCTCTAATCTGATAGTGGTAGTGGGGTGGTAGATGCCTAGTGCCCTTATGGCTCTAATCTGATAGTGGTAGTGGGGTGGTAGATAACTAGTGCCTTTATGGCTCTAATCTGATAGTGGTAGTGGGGTGGTAGATACCTAGTCTCCATTATGGCTCAAATCTGATAGTGGTAGTGGGGTGGTAGATACCTAGTCTCCATTATGGCTCTAATCTGATAGAGGTAGAGGGGTGGTAGATACCTAGTCTCCATTATGGCTCTAATCTGATAGTGGTAGTGGGGTGGTAGATACCTAGTCTCCATTATGGCTCTAATCTGATAGTGGTAGAGGGGTGGGAGATACCTAGTCTCCATTATGGCTCTAATCTGATAGAGGTAGTGGGGTGGTAGATACCTAGTCTCCATTATGGCTCTAATCTGATAGTGGTAGTGGGGTGGTAGATGTCTAGTGCCCGTATGGCTTTAATCTGATAGTGGTAGTGGGGTGGTAGATACCTAGTCTCCATTATGGCTCTAATCTGATAGTGGTAGTGGGGTGGTAGATACCTAGTCTCCATTATGGCTCTAATCTGATAGTGGTAGTGGGGTGGAAGATACCTACTCTCCATTATGGCTCTAATCTGATAGAGGTAGTGGGGTGGTAGATACCTAGTCTCCATTATGGCTCTAATCTGATAGTGGTAGTGGGGTGGTAGATACCTAGTCTCCATTATGGCTCTAATCTGATAGTGGTAGTGGGGTGGTAGATACCTAGTCTCCATTATGGCTCTAATCTGGTAGTGGTAGTGGGGTGGTAGATACCTAGTCTCCATTATGGCTCTAATCTGATAGTGGTAGTGGGGTGGAAGATACCTACTCTCCATTATGGCTCTAATCTGATAGAGGTAGTGGGGTGGTAGATACCTAGTCTCCATTATGGCTCTAATCTGATAGTGGTAGTGGGGTGGTAGATACCTAGTCTCCATTATGGCTCTAATCTGATAGTGGTAGTGGGGTGGTAGATACCTAGTCTCCATTATGGCTCTAATCTGGTAGTGGTAGTGGGGTGGTAGATACCTAGTCTCCATTATGGCTCTAATCTGATAGTGGTAGTGGGTTGGTAGATACCTAGTTTCCATTATGGCTCTAATCTGATAATGGTAGTGGGGTGGTAGATGCCTAGTGCCTTTATGGCTCTAATCTGATAGTGGTAGTGGGGTGGTAGATGCCTAGTGCCCATGTGGCTCTAATCTGATAGTGGTAGTGGGGTGGTAGATACCTAGTCTCCATTATGGCTCTAATCTGATAGTGGTAGTGGGGTGATAGATGGCTAGTGCCCTTATGGCTCTAATCTGATAGTGGTAGTGGGGTGGTAGATACCTAGTCTCCATTATGGCTCTAATCTGATAGTGGTAGTGGGGTTGTAGATACCTAGCCTCCATTATGGCTCTAATTTGGTAGTGGTAGTGGGGTTGTAGATACCTAGTCTCCATTATGGCTCTAATCTGGTAGTGGTAGTGGGGTGGAAGATACCTAGTCTCCATTATGGCTCTAATCTGATAGTGGTAGTGGGTTGGTAGATACCTAGTCTCTATTATGGCTCTAATCTGGTAGTGGTAGTGGGGTGGTAGATACCTAGTCTCCATTATGGCTCTAATCTGATAGTGGTAGTGGGGTGGTAGATTCTTGTGCCCGTATGGCTTTAATCTGATAGTGGTAGATGTCTAGTCTCCATTATGGCTCTAATCTGATAGTGGTAGTGGGGTGATAGACACCTAGTCTCCATTATGGCTCTAATCTAATAGTGGAAGTGGGGTGGTAGATGCCTAGTGCCTTTATGGCTCTAATCTGATAGTGGTAGTGGGGTGGTAGATACCTAGTCTCCATTATGGCTCTAATCTGATAGTGGTAGTGGGGTGGTAGATACTTAGTCTCCATTATGGCTCTAATCTGATAGTGGTAGTGGGGTGGTAGATACCTAGTTTCCATTATGGCTCTAATCTGGTAGTGGTAGTGGGGTGGTACATACCTAGTCTCCATTATGGCTCTAATCTGATTGTGGTAGTGGGGTGGTAGATACCTAGTCTCCATTATGGCTCTAATCTGATAGTGGTAGTGGGGTGGTAGATGCCTAGTGCCTTTATGGCTCTAATCTGATAGTGGTAGTGGGTTGGTAGATGCCTAGTGCCCTTATGGCTCTAATCTGATAGTGGTAGTGGAGTGGTAGATACCTAGTTTCCATTATGGCTCTAATCTGGTAGTGGTAGTGGGGTGGTAGATACCTAGTCTCCCTTATGGCTCTAATCTGATAGTGGTAGTGGGGTGGTAGATACCTAGTCTCCATTATGGCTCTAATCTGATAGTGGTAGTGGGGTGGAAGATACCTACTCTCCATTATGGCTCTAATCTGATAGAGGTAGTGGGGTGGTAGATACCTAGTCTCCATTATGGCTCTAATCTGATAGTGGTAGTGGGGTGGTAGATACCTAGTCTCCATTATGGCTCTAATCTGATAGTGGTAGTGGGTTGGTAGATACCTAGTTTCCATTATGGCTCTAATCTGATAATGGTAGTGGGGTGGTAGATGCCTAGTGCCTTTATGGCTCTAATCTGATAGTGGTAGTGGGGTGGTAGATGCCTAGTGCCCATATGGCTCTAATCTGATAGTGGTAGTGGGGTGATAGATGCCTAGTGCCCTTATGGCTCTAATCTGATAGTGGTAGTGGGGTGCTAGATACCTAGTCTCCATTATGGCTCTAATCTGATAGTGGTAGTGGGGTTGTAGATACCTAGCCTCCATTATGGCTCTAATTTGGTAGTGGTAGTGGGGTGGTAGATACCTAGTCTCCATTATGGCTCTAATCTGATAGTGGTAGTGGGGTGGTAGATACCTAGTCTCCATTATGGCTCTAATCTGATAGTGGTAGTGGGGTGGAAGATACCTACTCTCCATTATGGCTCTAATCTGATAGTGGTAGTGGGGTGGTAGATACCTAGCCTCCATTATGGCTCTAATTTGGTAGTGGTAGTGGGGTGGTAGATACCTAGTCTCCATTATGGCTCTAATCTGGTAGTGGTAGTGGGGTGGAAGATACCTAGTCTCCATTATGGCTCTAATCTGATAGTGGTAGTGGGTTGGTAGATACCTAGTCTCTATTATGGCTCTAATCCTGTAGTGGTAGTGGTGTGGTTGATACCTAGTCTCCATTATGGCTCTAATCTGGTAGTGTTAGTGGGGTGGTAGATACCTAGTCTCCATTATGGCTCTAATCTGATAGTGGTAGTGGGGTGGTAGATGCCTAGTGCCCTTATGGCTCTAATCTGATAGTGGTAGTGGGGTGGTAGATGCCTAGTGCCCTTATGGCTCTAATCTGATAGTGGTAGTGGGGTGGTAGATACCTAGTCTCCAATATGGCTCTAATCTGATAGAGGTAGTGGGGTGGTAGATACCTAGTCTCCATTATGGCTCTAATTTGGTAGTGGTAGTGGGGTGGTAGATACCTAGTCTCCATTATGGCTCTAATCTGGTAGTGGTAGTGGGGTGGAAGATACCTAGTCTCCATTATGGCTCTAATCTGATAGTGGTAGTGGGTTGGTAGATACCTAGTCTCTATTATGGCTCTAATCTGGTAGTGGTAGTGGTGTGGTAGATACCTAGTCTCCATTATGGCTCTAATCTGGTAGTGGTAGTGGGGTGGTAGATACCTAGTCTCCATTATGGCTCTAATCTGATAATGGTAGTGGGGTGGTAGATGCCTAGTGCCTTTATGGCTCTAATCTGATAGTGGTAGTGGGGTGGTAGATGCCTAGTGCCCATATGGCTCTAATCTGATAGTGGTAGTGGGGTGATAGATGCCTAGTGCCCTTATGGCTCTAATCTGATAGTGGTAGTGGGGTGCTAGATACCTAGTCTCCATTATGGCTCTAATCTGATAGTGGTAGTGGGGTTGTAGATACCTAGCCTCCATTATGGCTCTAATTTGGTAGTGGTAGTGGGGTGGTAGATACCTAGTCTCCATTATGGCTCTAATCTGATAGTGGTAGTGGGGTGGTAGATACCTAGTCTCCATTATGGCTCTAATCTGATAGTGGTAGTGGGGTGGAAGATACCTACTCTCCATTATGGCTCTAATCTGATAGTGGTAGTGGGGTGGTAGATACCTAGCCTCCATTATGGCTCTAATTTGGTAGTGGTAGTGGGGTGGTAGATACCTAGTCTCCATTATGGCTCTAATCTGGTAGTGGTAGTGGGGTGGAAGATACCTAGTCTCCATTATGGCTCTAATCTGATAGTGGTAGTGGGTTGGTAGATACCTAGTCTCTATTATGGCTCTAATCCTGTAGTGGTAGTGGTGTGGTTGATACCTAGTCTCCATTATGGCTCTAATCTGGTAGTGTTAGTGGGGTGGTAGATACCTAGTCTCCATTATGGCTCTAATATTGATAGTGGTAGTGGGGTGGTAGATGCCTAGTGCCTTTATGGCTCTAATCTGATAGTGGTAGTGGGGTGGTAGATGCCTAGTGTCCTTATGGCTCTAATCTGATAGTGGTAGTGGGGTGGTAGATACCTAGTCTCCAATATGGCTCTAATCTGATAGAGGTAGTGGGGTGGTAGATACCTAGTCTCCATTATGGCTCTAATTTGGTAGTGGTAGTGGGGTGGTAGATACCTAGTCTCCATTATGGCTCTAATCTGGTAGTGGTAGTGGGGTGGAAGATACCTAGTCTCCATTATGGCTCTAATCTGATAGTGGTAGTGGGTTGGTAGATACCTAGTCTCTATTATGGCTCTAATCTGGTAGTGGTAGTGGTGTGGTAGATACCTAGTCTCCATTATGGCTCTAATCTGGTAGTGGTAGTGGGGTGGTAGATACCTAGTCTCCATTATGGCTCTAATCTGATAGTGGTAGTGGGGTGGTAGATACCTAGTCTCCAATATGGCTCTAATCTGATAGTGGTAGTGGGGTGGTAGATGCATAGTGCCTTTATGGCTCTAATCTGATAGTGGTAGTGGGGTGGTAGATGCCAAGTACCCTTATGGCTCTAATCTGATAGTGGTAGCGGGGTGGTAGATACCTAGTCTCCACTATGGCTCTAATCTGATAGTGGTAGTGGGGTGGAAGATACCTACTCTCCATTATGGCTCTAATCTGATAGTGGTAGTGGGGTGATAAATGCCTAGTGCCCTTATGGCTCTAATCTGATAGTGGTAGTGGGGTGGTAGATACCTAGTCTCCATTATGGCTCTAATCTGATAGTGATAGTGGGGTGGTAGATGCCTAGTGCCCTTATGGCTCTAATCTGATAGTGGTAGTGGGGTGGTAGATACCTAGTCTCCATTATGGCTCTAATCTGATAGTGGTAGTGGGGTGGTAGATACCTAGTTTACATTATGGCTCTAATCTGGTAGTGGTAGTGGGGTGGTACATACCTAGTCTCCATTATGGCTCTAGTCTGATTGTGGTAGTGGGGTGGTAGATACCTAGTCTCCATTATGGCTCTAATCTGATAGTGGTAGTGGGGTGGTAGATGCCTAGTGCCTTTATGGCTCTAATCTGATAGTGGTAGTGGGGTGGTAGATGCCTAGTGCCCTTATGGCTCTAATCTGATAGTGGTAGTGGAGTGGTAGATACCTAGTTTCCATTATGGCTCTAATCTGGTAGTGGTAGTGGGGTGGTAGATACCTAGTCTCCATTATGGCTCTAATCTGATAGTGGTAGTGGGGTGGTAGATGCCTAGTGCCCTTATGGCTCTAATCTGATAGTGGTAGTGGGGTGGTAGATACCTAGTCTCCATTATGGCTCTAATCTGATAGTGGTAGTGGGGTGGTAGATGACAAGTACCTTTATGGCTCTAATCTGATAGTGGTAGTGGGGTGGTAGATGCCTAGTGCCCTTATGGCTCTAATCTGATAGAGGTAGTGGGGTGGTAGATACCTAGTCTCCATTATGGCTCTAATCTAATAGTGGTAGTGGGGTGGTAGATGCCTAGTGCCTTTATGGCTCTAATCTGATAGTGGTAGTGGGGTGGTAGATGGCTAGTGCCTTTATGGCTCTAATCTGATAGTGGTAGTGGGGTGGTAGATGCTTAGTGCCCTTATGGCTCTAATCTGATAGTGGTAGTGGGGTGGTAGATAACTAGTCTCAATTATGGCTCTAATCTGATAGTGGTAGTGGGGTGGTAGATACCTAGTCTCCATTATGGCTCTAATCTGATAGTGGTAGTGGGGTGGTAGATACCTATCCTCCATTATGGCTCTAATCTGATAGTGGTAGTGGGGTGGTAGATACCTAGTTTCCATTATGGCTCTAATCTGGTAGTGGTAGTGGGGTGGTACATACCTAGTCTCCATTATGGCTCTAATCTGATAGTGGTAGTGGGGTGGTAGATACCTAGTCTCCATTATGGCTCTAATCTGATAGTGGTAGTGGGGTGGTAGATGCCTAGTGCCTTTATGGCTCTAATCTGATAGTGGTAGTGGGGTGGTAGATGCCTAGTGCCCTTATGGCTCTAATCTGATAGTGGTAGTGGGGTGGTAGATACCTAGTGCCTTCATGGCTCTAATCTGATAGTGGTAGTGGGGTTGTAGATACCTAGTCTCCATTATGGCTCTAATCTGATAGTGGTAGTGGGGTTGGTAATGTCTAGTCTCCATTATGGCTCTAATCTGATAGTGGTAGTGGGGTGGTAGATACCTAGTCTCCATTATGGCTCTAATCACATAGTGGTAGTGGGGTGGTAGATACCTAGTCTCCATTATGGCTCTAATCTGATAGAGGTAGAGGGGTGGTAGATACCTAGTCTCCATTATGGCTCTAATCTGATAGTGGTAGTGGGGTGGTAGATACCTAGTCTCCATTATGGCTCTAATCTGATAGTGGTAGTGGGGTGGGAGATACCTAGTCTCCATTATGGCTCTAATCTGATAGAGGTAGTAGGGTGGTAGATACCTAGTCTCCATTATGGCTCTAATCTGATAGTGGTAGTGGGGTGGTAGATGCCTAGTGCCTTTATGGCTCTAATCTGATAGTGGTAGTGGGGTGGTAGATACCTAGTCTCCATTATGGCTCTAATCTGATAGTGGTAGTGGGGTTGTAGATACCTAGCCTCCATTATGGCTCTAATTTGGTAGTGGTAGTGGGGTGGTAGATACGTAGTCTCCATTATGGCTCTAATCTGGTAGTGGTAGTGGGGTGGAAGATACCTAGTCTCCATTATGGCTCTAATCTGGTAGTGGTAGTGGTGTGGTTGATACCTAGTCTCCATTATGGCTCTAATCTGGTAGTGGTAGTGGGGTGGTAGATACCTAGTCTCCATTATGGCTCTAATATTGATAGTGGTAGTGGGGTGGTAGATGCCTAGTGCCTTTATGGCTCTAATCTGATAGTGGTAGTGGGGTGGTAGATGCCTAGTGCCCTTATGGCTCTAATCTGATAGTGGTAGTGGAGTGGTAGATACCTAGTCTCCAATATGGCTCTAATCTGATTGAGGTAGTGGGGTGGTAGATACCTAGTCTCCATTATGGCTCTAATCTGATAGTGGTAGTGGGGTTGTAGATACCTAGCCTCCATTATGGCTCTAATTTGGTAGTGGTAGTGGGGTGGTAGATACCTAGTCTCCATTATGGCTCTAATCTGGTAGTGGTAGTGGGGTGGAAGATACCTAGTCTCCATTATGGCTCTAATCTGATAGTGGTAGTGGGTTGGTAGATACCTAGTCTCTATTATGGCTCTAATCTGGTAGTGGTAGTGGTGTGGTAGATACCTAGTCTCCATTATGGCTCTAATCTGGTAGTGGTAGTGGGGTGGTAGATACCTAGTCTCCATTATGGCTCTAATCTGATAGTGGTAGTGGGGTGGTAGATGCATAGTGCCTTTATGGCTCTAATCTGATAGTGGTAGTGGGGTGGTAGATGCCAAGTGCCCTTATGGCTCTAATCTGATAGTGGTAGTGGGGTGGTAGATACCTAGTCTCCAATATGGCTCTAATCTGATAGTGGTAGTGGGGTGGTAGATGCATAGTGCCTTTATGGCTCTAATCTGATAGTGGTAGTGGGGTGGTAGATGCCAAGTGCCCTTATGGCTCTAATCTGATAGTGGTAGCGGGGTGGTAGATACCTAGTCTCCACTATGGCTCTAATCTGATAGTGGTAGTGGGGTGGAAGATACCTACTCTCCATTATGGCTCTAATCTGATAGTGGTAGTGGGGTGATAGATGCCTAGTGCCCTTATGGCTCTAATCTGATAGTGGTAGTGGGGTGGTAGATACCTAGTCTCCATTATGGCTCTAATCTGATAGTGATAGTGGGGTGGTAGATGCCTAGTGCCCTTATGGCTCTAATCTGATAGTGGTAGTGGGGTGGTAGATACCTAGTCTCCATTATGGCTCTAATCTGATAGTGGTAGTGGGGTGGTAGATGACAAGTACCTTTATGGCTCTAATCTGATAGTGGAAGTGGGGTGGTAGATGCCTAGTTTCCATTATGGCTCTAATCTGGTAGTGGTAGTGGGGTGGTACATACCTAGTCTCCATTATGGCTCTAATCTGATAGTGGTAGTGGGGTGGTAGATACCTAGTCTCCATTATGGCTCTAATCTGATAGTGGTAGTGGGGTGGTAGATGCCTAGTGCCTTTATGGCTCTAATCTGATAGTGGTAGTGGGGTGGTAGATGCCTAGTGCCCTTATGGCTCTAATCTGATAGTGGTAGTGGGGTGGTAGATACCTAGTCTCCATTATGGCTCTAATCTGATAGTGGTAGTGGGGTTGGTAATGTCTAGTCTCCATTATGGCTCTAATCTGATAGTGGTAGTGGGGTGGTAGATACCTAGTCTCCATTATGGCTCTAATCACATAGTGGTAGTGGGGTGGTAGATACCTAGTCTCCATTATGGCTCTAATCTGATAGAGGTAGAGGGGTGGTAGATACCTAGTCTCCATTATGGCTCTAATCTGATAGTGGTAGTGGGGTGGTAGATACCTAGTCTCCATTATGGCTCTAATCTGATAGTGGTAGTGGGGTGGGAGATACCTAGTCTCCATTATGGCTCTAATCTGATAGTGGTAGTGGGGTGGTAGATGCCTAGTGCCTTTATGGCTCTAATCTGATAGTGGTAGTGGGGTGGTAGATGCCTAGTGCCCATATGGCTCTAATCTGATAGTGGTAGTGGGGTGGTAGATACCTAGTCTCCATTATGGCTCTAAACTGATAGTGGTAGTGGGGTGGTAGATGCCTATTGCCTTTATGGCTCTAATCTGATAGTGGTAGTGGGGTGATAGATGCCTAGTGCCCTTATGGCTCTAATCTGATAGTGGTAGTGGGGTGGTAGATACCTAGTCTCCATTATGGCTCTAATCTGATAGTGGTAGTGGGGTGGTAGATACCTAGTTTACATTATGGCTCTAATCTGGTAGTGGTAGTGGGGTGGTACATACCTAGTCTCCATTATGGCTCTAGTCTGATTGTGGTAGTGGGGTGGTAGATACCTAGTCTCCATTATGGCTCTAATCTGATAGTGGTAGTGGGGTGGTAGATGCCTAGTGCCTTTATGGCTCTAATCTGATAGTGGTAGTGGGGTGGTAGATGCCTAGTGCCCTTATGGCTCTAATCTGATAGTGGTAGTGGAGTGGTAGATACCTAGTTTCCATTATGGCTCTAATCTGGTAGTGGTAGTGGGGTGGTAGATACCTAGTCTCCATTATGGCTCTAATCTGATAGTGGTAGTGGGGTGGTAGATGCCTAGTGCCCTTATGGCTCTAATCTGATAGTGGTAGTGGGGTGGTAGATACCTAGTCTCCATTATGGCTCTAATCTGATAGTGGTAGTGGGGTGGTAGATGACAAGTACCTTTATGGCTCTAATCTGATAGTGGTAGTGGGGTGGTAGATGCCTAGTGCCCTTATGGCTCTAATCTGATAGAGGTAGTGGGGTGGTAGATACCTAGTCTCCATTATGGCTCTAATCTAATAGTGGTAGTGGGGTGGTAGATGCCTAGTGCCTTTATGGCTCTAATCTGATAGTGGTAGTGGGGTGGTAGATGCCTAGTGCCTTTATGGCTCTAATCTGATAGTGGTAGTGGGGTGGTAGATGCTTAGTGCCCTTATGGCTCTAATCTGATAGTGGTAGTGGGGTGGTAGATAACTAGTCTCAATTATGGCTCTAATCTGATAGTGGTAGTGGGGTGGTAGATACCTAGTCTCCATTATGGCTCTAATCTGATAGTGGTAGTGGGGTGGTAGATACCTATCCTCCATTATGGCTCTAATCTGATAGTGGTAGTGGGGTGGTAGATACCTAGTTTCCATTATGGCTCTAATCTGGTAGTGGTAGTGGGGTGGTACATACCTAGTCTCCATTATGGCTCTAATCTGATAGTGGTAGTGGGGTGGTAGATACCTAGTCTCCATTATGGCTCTAATCTGATAGTGGTAGTGGGGTGGTAGATGCCTAGTGCCTTTATGGCTCTAATCTGATAGTGGTAGTGGGGTGGTAGATGCCTAGTGCCCTTATGGCTCTAATCTGATAGTGGTAGTGGGGTGGTAGATACCTAGTGCCTTCATGGCTCTAATCTGATAGTGGTAGTGGGGTTGTAGATACCTAGTCTCCATTATGGCTCTAATCTGATAGTGGTAGTGGGGTTGGTAATGTCTAGTCTCCATTATGGCTCTAATCTGATAGTGGTAGTGGGGTGGTAGATACCTAGTCTCCATTATGGCTCTAATCACATAGTGGTAGTGGGGTGGTAGATACCTAGTCTCCATTATGGCTCTAATCTGATAGAGGTAGAGGGGTGGTAGATACCTAGTCTCCATTATGGCTCTAATCTGATAGTGGTAGTGGGGTGGTAGATACCTAGTCTCCATTATGGCTCTAATCTGATAGTGGTAGTGGGGTGGGAGATACCTAGTCTCCATTATGGCTCTAATCTGATAGAGGTAGTAGGGTGGTAGATACCTAGTCTCCATTATGGCTCTAATCTGATAGTGGTAGTGGGGTGGTAGATGCCTAGTGCCTTTATGGCTCTAATCTGATAGTGGTAGTGGGGTGGTAGATACCTAGTCTCCATTATGGCTCTAATCTGATAGTGGTAGTGGGGTTGTAGATACCTAGCCTCCATTATGGCTCTAATTTGGTAGTGGTAGTGGGGTGGTAGATACGTAGTCTCCATTATGGCTCTAATCTGGTAGTGGTAGTGGGGTGGAAGATACCTAGTCTCCATTATGGCTCTAATCTGGTAGTGGTAGTGGTGTGGTTGATACCTAGTCTCCATTATGGCTCTAATCTGGTAGTGGTAGTGGGGTGGTAGATACCTAGTCTCCATTATGGCTCTAATATTGATAGTGGTAGTGGGGTGGTAGATGCCTAGTGCCTTTATGGCTCTAATCTGATAGTGGTAGTGGGGTGGTAGATGCCTAGTGCCCTTATGGCTCTAATCTGATAGTGGTAGTGGAGTGGTAGATACCTAGTCTCCAATATGGCTCTAATCTGATTGAGGTAGTGGGGTGGTAGATACCTAGTCTCCATTATGGCTCTAATCTGATAGTGGTAGTGGGGTTGTAGATACCTAGCCTCCATTATGGCTCTAATTTGGTAGTGGTAGTGGGGTGGTAGATACCTAGTCTCCATTATGGCTCTAATCTGGTAGTGGTAGTGGGGTGGAAGATACCTAGTCTCCATTATGGCTCTAATCTGATAGTGGTAGTGGGTTGGTAGATACCTAGTCTCTATTATGGCTCTAATCTGGTAGTGGTAGTGGTGTGGTAGATACCTAGTCTCCATTATGGCTCTAATCTGGTAGTGGTAGTGGGGTGGTAGATACCTAGTCTCCATTATGGCTCTAATCTGATAGTGGTAGTGGGGTGGTAGATGCATAGTGCCTTTATGGCTCTAATCTGATAGTGGTAGTGGGGTGGTAGATGCCAAGTGCCCTTATGGCTCTAATCTGATAGTGGTAGTGGGGTGGTAGATACCTAGTCTCCAATATGGCTCTAATCTGATAGTGGTAGTGGGGTGGAAGATACCTACTCTCCATTATGGCTCTAATCTGATAGTGGTAGTGGGGTGATAGATGCCTAGTGCCCTTATGGCTCTAATCTGATAGTGGTAGTGGGGTGGTAGATACCTAGTCTCCATTATGGCTCTAATCTGATAGTGGTAGTGGGGTGGTAGATGCATAGTGCCTTTATGGCTCTAATCTGATAGTGGTAGTGGGGTGGTAGATGCCAAGTGCCCTTATGGCTCTAATCTGATAGTGGTAGCGGGGTGGTAGATACCTAGTCTCCATTATGGCTCTAATCTGATAGTGGTAGTGGGGTGGAAGATACCTACTCTCCATTATGGCTCTAATCTGATAGTGGTAGTGGGGTGATAGATGCCTAGTGCCCTTATGGCTCTAATCTGATAGTGGTAGTGGGGTGGTAGATACCTAGTCTCCATTATGGCTCTAATCTGATAGTGGTAGTGGGGTGGTAGATGACAAGTACCTTTATGGCTCTAATCTGATAGTGGAAGTGGGGTGGTAGATACCTAGTTTCCATTATGGCTCTAATCTGGTAGTGGTAGTGGGGTGGTACATACCTAGTCTCCATTATGGCTCTAATCTGATAGTGGTAGTGGGGTGGTAGATACCTAGTCTCCATTATGGCTCTAATCTGATAGTGGTAGTGGGGTGGTAGATGCCTAGTGCCTTTATGGCTCTAATCTGATAGTGGTAGTGGGGTGGTAGATGCCTAGTGCCCTTATGGCTCTAATCTGATAGTGGTAGTGGGGTGGTAGATACCTAGTCTCCATTATGGCTCTAATCTGATAGTGGTAGTGGGGTTGGTAATGTCTAGTCTCCATTATGGCTCTAATCTGATAGTGGTAGTGGGGTGGTAGATACCTAGTCTCCATTATGGCTCTAATCACATAGTGGTAGTGGGGTGGTAGATACCTAGTCTCCATTATGGCTCTAATCTGATAGAGGTAGAGGGGTGGTAGATACCTAGTCTCCATTATGGCTCTAATCTGATAGTGGTAGTGGGGTGGTAGATACCTAGTCTCCATTATGGCTCTAATCTGATAGTGGTAGTGGGGTGGGAGATACCTAGTCTCCATTATGGCTCTAATCTGATAGTGGTAGTGGGGTGGTAGATGCCTAGTGCCTTTATGGCTCTAATCTGATAGTGGTAGTGGGGTGGTAGATGCCTAGTGCCCATATGGCTCTAATCTGATAGTGGTAGTGGGGTGGTAGATACCTAGTCTCCATTATGGCTCTAAACTGATAGTGGTAGTGGGGTGGTAGATGCCTATTGCCTTTATGGCTCTAATCTGATAGTGGTAGTGGGGTGATAGATGCCTAGTGCCCTTATGGCTCTAATCTGATAGTGGTAGTGGGGTGGTAGATACCTAGTCTCCATTATGGCTCTAATCTGATAGTGGTAGTGGGGTTGTAGATAACTAGCCTCCATTATGGCTCTAATTTGGTAGTGGTAGTGGGGTGGTAGATACCTAGTCTCCATTATGGCTCTAATCTGGTAGTGGTAGTGGGGTGGAAGATACCTAGTCTCCATTATGGCTCTAATCTGGTAGTGGTAGTGGTGTGGTTGATACCTAGTCTCCATTATGGCTCTAATCTGGTAGTGGTAGTGGGGTGGTAGATACCTAGTCTCCATTATGGCTCTAATATTGATAGTGGTAGTGGGGTGGTAGATGCCTAGTGCCTTTATGGCTCTAATCTGATAGTGGTAGTGGGGTGGTAGATGCCTAGTGCCCTTATGGCTCTAATCTGATAGTGGTAGTGGGGTGGTAGATACCTAGTCTCCAATATGGCTCTAATCTGATAGAGGTAGTGGGGTGGTAGATACCTAGTCTCCATTATGGCTCTAATCTGATAGTGGTAGTGGGGTTGTAGATACCTAGCCTCCATTATGGCTCTAATTTGGTAGTGGTAGTGGGGTGGTAGATACCTAGTCTCCATTATGGCTCTAATCTGGTAGTGGTAGTGGGGTGGAAGATACCTAGTCTCCATTATGGCTCTAATCTGATAGTGGTAGTGGGTTGGTAGATACCTAATCTCTATTATGGCTCTAATCTGGTAGTGGTAGTGGTGTGGTAGATACCTAGTCTCCATTATGGCTCTAATCTGGTAGTGGTAGTGGGGTGGTAGATACCTAGTGCCTTTATGGCTCTAATCTGATAGTGGTAGTGGGGTGGTAGATGCCTAGTGCCCTTATGGCTCTAATCTGATAGTGGTAGTGGGGTGGTAGATACCTAGTCTCCATTATGGCTCTAATCTGATAGTGGTAGTGGGGTGGTAAATGCATAGTGCCTTTATGGCTCTAATTTGATAGTGGTAGTGGGGTGGTAGATGCCAAGTGCCCTTATGGCTCTAATCTGATAGTGGTAGCGGGGTGGTAGATGCCTAGTGCCTTTATGGCTCTAATCTGATAGTGTTAGTGCGTTGGTAGATGCCTAGTGCCTTTATGGCTCTAATCTGATAATGGTAGTGGGGTGGTAGATGCCTAGTGCCTTTATGGCTCTAATCTGATAGTGGTAGTGGGGTGGTAGATGCCTAGTGCCTTTATGGCTCTAATCTGATAGTGGTAGTGGGGTGGTAGATGCCTAGTGCCCTTATGGCTCTAATCTGATAGTGGTAGTGGGGTGGTAGATAACTAGTCTCCATTATGGCTCTAATCTGATAGTGGTAGTGGGGTGGTAGATACCTAGTCTCCATTATGGCTCTAATCTGATAGTGGTAGTGGGGTGGTAGATACCTATCCTCCATTATGGCTCTAATCTGATAGTGGTAGTGGGGTGGTAGATACCTAGTTTCCATTATGGCTCTAATCTGGTAGTGGTAGTGGGGTGGTACATACCTAGTCTCCATTATGGCTCTAATCTGGTAGTGGTAGTGGGGTGGAAGATACCTAGTCTCCATTATGGCTCTAATCTGGTAGTGGTAGTGGTGTGGTTGATACCTAGTCTCCATTATGGCTCTAATCTGGTAGTGGTAGTGGGGTGGTAGATACCTAGTCTCCATTATGGCTCTAATATTGATAGTGGTAGTGGGGTGGTAGATACCTAGTCTCCAATATGGCTCTAATCTGATAGTGGTAGTGGGGTGGTAGATGCATAGTGCCTTTATGGCTCTAATCTGATAGTGGTAGTGGGGTGATAGATGCCTAGTGCCCTTATGGCTCTAATCTGATAGTGGTAGTGGGGTGGTAGATACCTAGTCTCCATTATGGCTCTAATCTGATAGTGGTAGTGGGGTTGTAGATAACTAGCCTCCATTATGGCTCTAATTTGGTAGTGGTAGTGGGGTGGTAGATACCTAGTCTCCATTATGGCTCTAATCTGGTAGTGGTAGTGGGGTGGAAGATACCTAGTCTCCATTATGGCTCTAATCTGGTAGTGGTAGTGGTGTGGTTGATACCTAGTCTCCATTATGGCTCTAATCTGGTAGTGGTAGTGGGGTGGTAGATACCTAGTCTCCATTATGGCTCTAATATTGATAGTGGTAGTGGGGTGGTAGATGCCTAGTGCCTTTATGGCTCTAATCTGATAGTGGTAGTGGGGTGGTAGATGCCTAGTGCCCTTATGGCTCTAATCTGATAGTGGTAGTGGGGTGGTAGATACCTAGTCTCCAATATGGCTCTAATCTGATTGAGGTAGTGGGGTGGTAGATACCTAGTCTCCATTATGGCTCTAATCTGATAGTGGTAGTGGGGTTGTAGATACCTAGCCTCCATTATGGCTCTAATTTGGTAGTGGTAGTGGGGTGGTAGATACCTAGTCTCCATTATGGCTCTAATCTGGTAGTGGTAGTGGGGTGGAAGATACCTAGTCTCCATTATGGCTCTAATCTGATAGTGGTAGTGGGTTGGTAGATACCTAATCTCTATTATGGCTCTAATCTGGTAGTGGTAGTGGTGTGGTAGATACCTAGTCTCCATTATGGCTCTAATCTGGTAGTGGTAGTGGGGTGGTAGATACCTAGTGCCTTTATGGCTCTAATCTGATAGTGGTAGTGGGGTGGTAGATGCCTAGTGCCCTTATGGCTCTAATCTGATAGTGGTAGTGGGGTGGTAGATACCTAGTCTCCATTATGGCTCTAATCTGATAGTGGTAGTGGGGTGGTAAATGCATAGTGCCTTTATGGCTCTAATCTGATAGTGGTAGTGGGGTGGTAGATGCCAAGTGCCCTTATGGCTCTAATCTGATAGTGGTAGCGGGGTGGTAGATGCCTAGTGCCTTTATGGCTCTAATCTGATAGTGTTAGTGCGTTGGTAGATGCCTAGTGCCTTTATGGCTCTAATCTGATAATGGTAGTGGGGTGGTAGATGCCTAGTGCCTTTATGGCTCTAATCTGATAGTGGTAGTGGGGTGGTAGATGCCTAGTGCCTTTATGGCTCTAATCTGATAGTGGTAGTGGGGTGGTAGATGCCTAGTGCCCTTATGGCTCTAATCTGATAGTGGTAGTGGGGTGGTAGATAACTAGTCTCCATTATGGCTCTAATCTGATAGTGGTAGTGGGGTGGTAGATACCTAGTCTCCATTATGGCTCTAATCTGATAGTGGTAGTGGGGTGGTAGATACCTATCCTCCATTATGGCTCTAATCTGATAGTGGTAGTGGGGTGGTAGATACCTAGTTTCCATTATGGCTCTAATCTGGTAGTGGTAGTGGGGTGGTACATACCTAGTCTCCATTATGGCTCTAATCTGGTAGTGGTAGTGGGGTGGAAGATACCTAGTCTCCATTATGGCTCTAATCTGGTAGTGGTAGTGGTGTGGTTGATACCTAGTCTCCATTATGGCTCTAATCTGGTAGTGGTAGTGGGGTGGTAGATACCTAGTCTCCATTATGGCTCTAATATTGATAGTGGTAGTGGGGTGGTAGATACCTAGTCTCCAATATGGCTCTAATCTGATAGTGGTAGTGGGGTGGTAGATGCATAGTGCCTTTATGGCTCTAATCTGATAGTGGTAGTGGGGTGGTAGATGCCAAGTGCCCTTATGGCTCTAATCTGATAGTGGTAGCGGGGTGGTAGATACCTATTCTCCACTATGGCTCTAATCTGATAGTGATAGTGGGGTGGTAGATGCCTAGTGCCCTTATGGCTCTAATCTGATAGTGGTAGTGGGGTGGTAGATACCTAGTCTCCATTATGGCTCTAATCTGATAGTGGTAGTGGGTTGGTAGATGCCTAGTGCCTTTATGGCTCTAATCTGATAGTGGTAGTGGGGTGGTAGATGCCTAGTGCCTTTATGGCTCTAATCTGATAGTGGTAGTGGGGTGGTAGATGCCTAGTGCCCTTATGGCTCTAATCTGATAGTGGTAGTGGGGTGGTAGATACCTAGTCTCCAATATGGCTCTAATCTGATAGTGGTAGTGGGGTGGTAGATGCATAGTGCCTTTATGGCTCTAATCTGATAGTGGTAGTGGGGTGGTAGATGCCAAGTGCCCTTATGGCTCTAATCTGATAGTGGTAGCGGGGTGGTAGATACCTAGTCTCCACTATGGATCTAATCTGATAGTGGTAGTGGGGTGGAAGATACCTACTCTCCATTATGGCTCTAATCTGATAGTGGTAGTGGGGTGATAGATGCCTAGTGCCCTTATGGCTCTAATCTGATAGTGGTAGTGGGGTTGTAGATACCTAGTCTCCATTATGGCTCTAATCTGATAGTGGTAGTGGGGTGGTAGATGCATAGTGCCTTTATGGCTCTAATCTGATAGTGGTAGTGGGGTGGTAGATGCCAAGTGCCCTTATGGCTCTAATCTGAGAGTGGTAGCGGGGTGGTAGATGCCTAGTGCCTTTATGGCTCTAATCTGATAGTGGTAGTGGGGTGATAGATGCCTAGTGCCTTTATGGCTCTAATCTGATAGTGGTAGTGGGGTGGTAGATGCCTAGTGCCTTTATGGCTCTAATCTGATAGTGGTAGTGGGGTGGTAGATGCCTAGTGCCTTTATGGCTCTAATCTGATAGTGGTAGTGGGGTGGTAGATGCCTAGTGCCCTTATGGCTCTAATCTGATAGTGGTAGTGGGGTGGTAGATAACTAGTCTCCATTATGGCTCTAATCTGATAGTGGTAGTGGGGTGGTAGATACCTAGTCTCCATTATGGCTCTAATCTGATAGTGGTAGTGGGGTGGTAGATACCTATTCTCCATTATGGCTCTAATCTGATAGTGGTAGTGGGGTGGTAGATGCCTAGTGCCTTTATGGCTCTAATCTGATAGTGGTAGTGGGGTGGTAGATGCCTAGTGCCTTTATGGCTCTAATCTGATAGTGGTAGTGGGGTGGTAGATACCTAGTTTCCATTATGGCTCTAATCTGGTAGTGGAAGTGGGGTGGTAGATACCTATCCTCCATTATGGCTCTAATCTGATAGTGGTAGTGGGGTGGTAGATACCTAGTTTCCATTATGGCTCTAATCTGGTAGTGGTAGTGGGGTGGTACATACCTAGTCTCCATTATGGCTCTAATCTGGTAGTGGTAGTGGGGTGGAAGATACCTAGTCTCCATTATGGCTCTAATCTGGTAGTGGTAGTGGTGTGGTTGATACCTAGTCTCCATTATGGCTCTAATCTGGTAGTGGTAGTGGGGTGGTAGATACCTAGTCTCCATTATGGCTCTAATATTGATAGTGGTAGTGGGGTGGTAGATACCTAGTCTCCAATATGGCTCTAATCTGATAGTGGTAGTGGGGTGGTAGATGCATAGTGCCTTTATGGCTCTAATCTGATAGTGGTAGTGGGGTGGTAGATGCCAAGTGCCCTTATGGCTCTAATCTGATAGTGGTAGCGGGGTGGTAGATACCTATTCTCCACTATGGCTCTAATCTGATAGTGATAGTGGGGTGGTAGATGCCTAGTGCCCTTATGGCTCTAATCTGATAGTGGTAGTGGGGTGGTAGATACCTAGTCTCCATTATGGCTCTAATCTGATAGTGGTAGTGGGGTGGTAGATGCCTAGTGCCTTTATGGCTCTAATCTGATAGTGGTAGTGGGGTGGTAGATGCCTAGTGCCTTTATGGCTCTAATCTGATAGTGGTAGTGGGGTGGTAGATGCCTAGTGCCCTTATGGCTCTAATCTGATAGTGGTAGTGGGGTGGTAGATACCTAGTCTCCAATATGGCTCTAATCTGATAGTGGTAGTGGGGTGGTAGATGCATAGTGCCTTTATGGCTCTAATCTGATAGTGGTAGTGGGGTGGTAGATGCCAAGTGCCCTTATGGCTCTAATCTGATAGTGGTAGCGGGGTGGTAGATACCTAGTCTCCACTATGGCTCTAATCTGATAGTGGTAGTGGGGTGGAAGATACCTACTCTCCATTATGGCTCTAATCTGATAGTGGTAGTGGGGTGATAGATGCCTAGTGCCCTTATGGCTCTAATCTGATAGTGGTAGTGGGGTTGTAGATACCTAGTCTCCATTATGGCTCTAATCTGATAGTGGTAGTGGGGTGGTAGATGCATAGTGCCTTTATGGCTCTAATCTGATAGTGGTAGTGGGGTGGTAGATGCCAAGTGCCCTTATGGCTCTAATCTGATAGTGGTAGCGGGGTGGTAGATGCCTAGTGCCTTTATGGCTCTAATCTGATAGTGGTAGTGGGGTGATAGATGCCTAGTGCCTTTATGGCTCTAATCTGATAGTGGTAGTGGGGTGGTAGATGCCTAGTGCCTTTATGGCTCTAATCTGATAGTGGTAGTGGGGTGGTAGATGCCTAGTGCCTTTATGGCTCTAATCTGATAGTGGTAGTGGGGTGGTAGATGCCTAGTCTCCATTATGGCTCTAATCTGATAGTGGTAGTGGGGTGGTAGATACCTATCCTCCATTATGGCTCTAATCTGATAGTGGTAGTGGGGTGGTAGATGCCTAGTGCCTTTATGGCTCTAATCTGATAGTGGTAGTGGGGTGGTAGATGCCTAGTGCCTTTATGGCTCTAATCTGATAGTGGTAGTGGGGTGGTAGATACCTAGTTTCCATTATGGCTCTAATCTGGTAGTGGAAGTGGGGTGGTAGATACCTATCCTCCATTATGGCTCTAATCTGATAGTGGTAGTGGGGTGGTAGATACCTAGTTTACATTATGGCTCTAATCTGGTAGTGGTAGTGGGGTGGTACATACCTAGTCTCCATTATGGCTCTAATCTGGTAGTGGTAGTGGGGTGGAAGATACCTAGTCTCCATTATGGCTCTAATCTGGTAGTGGTAGTGGTGTGGTTGATACCTAGTCTCCATTATGGCTCTAATCTGGTAGTGGTAGTGGGGTGGTAGATACCTAGTCTCCATTATGGCTCTAATATTGATAGTGGTAGTGGGGTGGTAGATACCTAGTCTCCAATATGGCTCTAATCTGATAGTGGTAGTGGGGTGGTAGATGCATAGTGCCTTTATGGCTCTAATCTGATAGTGGTAGTGGGGTGGTAGATGCCAAGTGCCCTTATGGCTCTAATCTGATAGTGGTAGCGGGGTGGTAGATACCTATTCTCCACTATGGCTCTAATCTGATAGTGATAGTGGGGTGGTAGATGCCTAGTGCCCTTATGGCTCTAATCTGATAGTGGTAGTGGGGTGGTAGATACCTAGTCTCCATTATGGCTCTAATCTGATAGTGGTAGTGGGGTGGTAGATGCCTAGTGCCTTTATGGCTCTAATCTGATAGTGGTAGTGGGGTGGTAGATGCCTAGTGCCTTTATGGCTCTAATCTGATAGTGGTAGTGGGGTGGTAGATGCCTAGTGCCCTTATGGCTCTAATCTGATAGTGGTAGTGGGGTGGTAGATACCTAGTCTCCAATATGGCTCTAATCTGATAGTGGTAGTGGGGTGGTAGATGCATAGTGCCTTTATGGCTCTAATCTGATAGTGGTAGTGGGGTGGTAGATGCCAAGTGCCCTTATGGCTCTAATCTGATAGTGGTAGCGGGGTGGTAGATACCTAGTCTCCACTATGGCTCTAATCTGATAGTGGTAGTGGGGTGGAAGATACCTACTCTCCATTATGGCTCTAATCTGATAGTGGTAGTGGGGTGATAGATGCCTAGTGCCCTTATGGCTCTAATCTGATAGTGGTAGTGGGGTTGTAGATACCTAGTCTCCATTATGGCTCTAATCTGATAGTGGTAGTGGGGTGGTAGATGCATAGTGCCTTTATGGCTCTAATCTGATAGTGGTAGTGGGGTGGTAGATGCCAAGTGCCCTTATGGCTCTAATCTGATAGTGGTAGCGGGGTGGTAGATGCCTAGTGCCTTTATGGCTCTAATCTGATAGTGGTAGTGGGGTGATAGATGCCTAGTGCCTTTATGGCTCTAATCTGATAGTGGTAGTGGGGTGGTAGATGCCTAGTGCCTTTATGGCTCTAATCTGATAGTGGTAGTGGGGTGGTAGATGCCTAGTGCCTTTATGGCTCTAATCTGATAGTGGTAGTGGGGTGGTAGATGCCTAGTGCCCTTATGGCTCTAATCTGATAGTGGTAGTGGGGTGGTAGATAACTAGTCTCCATTATGGCTCTAATCTGATAGTGGTAGTGGGGTGGTAGATACCTAGTCTCCATTATGGCTCTAATCTGATAGTGGTAGTGGGGTGGTAGATACCTATCCTCCATTATGGCTCTAATCTGATAGTGGTAGTGGGGTGGTAGATGCCTAGTGCCTTTATGGCTCTAATCTGATAGTGGTAGTGGGGTGGTAGATGCCTAGTGCCCTTATGGCTCTAATCTGATAGTGGTAGTGGGGTGGTAGATACCTAGTTTCCATTATGGCTCTAATCTGGTAGTGGAAGTGGGGTGGTAGATACCTATCCTCCATTATGGCTCTAATCTGATAGTGGTAGTGGGGTGGTAGATACCTAGTTTCCATTATGGCTCTAATCTGGTAGTGGTAGTGGGGTGGTACATACCTAGTCTCCATTATGGCTCTAATCTGGTAGTGGTAGTGGGGTGGAAGATACCTAGTCTCCATTATGGCTCTAATCTGGTAGTGGTAGTGGTGTGGTTGATACCTAGTCTCCATTATGGCTCTAATCTGGTAGTGGTAGTGGGGTGGTAGATACCTAGTCTCCATTATGGCTCTAATATTGATAGTGGTAGTGGGGTGGTAGATGCCTAGTGCCTTTATGGCTCTAATCTGATAGTGGTAGTGGGGTGGTAGATGCCTAGTGCCCTTATGGCTCTAATCTGATAGTGGTAGTGGGGTGGTAGATACCTAGTCTCCAATATGGCTCTAATCTGATTGAGGAAGTGGGGTGGTAGATACCTAGTCTCCATTATGGCTCTAATCTGGTAGTGGTAGTGGGGTGGAAGATATCTAGTCTCCATTATGGCTCTAATCTGATAGTGGTAGTGGGTTGGTAGATACCTAGTCTCTATTATGGCTCTAATCTGGTAGTGGTAGTGGTGTGGTAGATACCTAGTCTCCATTATGGCTCTAATCTGGTAGTGGTAGTGGGGTGGTAGATACCTAGTCTCCATTATGGCTCTAATCTGATAGTGGTAGTGGGGTGGTAGATACCTAGTCTCCATTATGGCTCTAATATTGATAGTGGTAGTGGGGTGGTAGATGCCTAGTGCCTTTATGGCTCTAATCTGATAGTGGTAGTGGGGTGGTAGATGCCTAGTGCCCTTATGGCTCTAATCTGATAGTGGTAGTGGGGTGGTAGATACCTAGTCTCCAATATGGCTCTAATCTAATAGTGGTAGTGGGGTGGGAGATACCTAGTCTCCATTATGGCTCTAATCTAATAGTGGAAGTGGGGTGGTAGATGCCTAGTGCCTTTATGGCTCTAATCTGATAGTGGTAATGGGGTGGTAGATACCTAGTCTCCACTATGGCTCTAATCTGATAGTGATAGTGGGGTGGTAGATGCCTAGTGCCCTTATGGCTCTAATCTGATAGTGGTAGTGGGGTGGTAGATACCTAGTCTCCATTATGGCTCTAATCTGATAGTGGTAGTGGGGTGGTAGATGACAAGTACCTTTATGGCTCTAATCTGATAGTGGTAGTGGGGTGGTAGATGCCTAGTGCCTTTATGGCTCTAATCTGATAGTGGTAGTGGGGTGGTAGATGCCTAGTGCCTTTATGGCTCTAATCTGATAGTGGTAGTGGGGTGGTAGATAACTAGTCTCCAGTATGGCTCTAATCTGATAGTGGTAGTGGGGTGGTAGATACCTAGTCTCCATTATGGCTCTAATCTGATAGTGGTAGTGGGGTGGTAGATACCTATCCTCCATTATGGCTCTAATCTGATAGTGGTAGTGGGGTGGTAGATACCTAGTTTCCATTATGGCTCTAATCTGGTAGTGGTAGTGGGGTGGTACATACCTAGTCTCCATTATGGCTCTAATCTGATAGTGGTAGTGGGGTGGTAGATGCCTAGTGCCTTTATGGCTCTAATCTGATAGTGGTAGTGGGGTGGTAGATACCTAGTTTCCATTATGGCTCTAATCTGGTAGTGGTAGTGGGGTGGTACATACCTAGTCTCCATTATGGCTCTAATCTGGTAGTGGTAGTGGGGTGGAAGATACCTAGTCTCCATTATGGCTCTAATCTGGTAGTGGTAGTGGTGTGGTTGATACCTAGTCTCCATTATGGCTCTAATCTGGTAGTGGTAGTGGGGTGGTAGATACCTAGTCTCCATTATGGCTCTAATATTGATAGTGGTAGTGGGGTGGTAGATACCTAGTCTCCAATATGGCTCTAATCTGATAGTGGTAGTGGGGTGGTAGATGCATAGTGCCTTTATGGCTCTAATCTGATAGTGGTAGTGGGGTGGTAGATGCCTAGTGCCCTTATGGCTCTAATCTGATAGTGGTAGCGGGGTGGTAGATACCTATTCTCCATTATGGCTCTAATCTGATAGTGATAGTGGGGTGGTAGATGCCTAGTGCCCTTATGGCTCTAATCTGATAGTGGTAGTGGGGTGGTAGATACCTAGTCTCCATTATGGCTCTAATCTGATAGTGGTAGTGGGGTGGTAGATGCCTAGTGCCTTTATGGCTCTAATCTGATAGTGGTAGTGGGGTGGTAGATGCCTAGTGCCTTTATGGCTCTAATCTGATAGTGGTAGTGGGGTGGTAGATGCCTAGTGCCCTTATGGCTCTAATCTGATAGTGGTAGTGGGGTGGTAGATACCTAGTCTCCAATATGGCTCTAATCTGATAGTGGTAGTGGGGTGGTAGATGCATAGTGCCTTTATGGCTCTAATCTGATAGTGGTAGTGGGGTGGTAGATGCCTAGTGCCTTTATGGCTCTAATCTGATAGTGGTAGTGGGGTGGTAGATACCTAGTCTCCAGTATGGCTCTAATCTGATAGTGGTAGTGGGGTGGTAGATACCTAGTCTCCATTATGGCTCTAATCTGATAGTGGTAGTGGGGTGGTAGATACCTAGTCTCCATTATGGCTCTAATCTGATAGTGGTAGTGGGGTGGTAGATACCTATCCTCCATTATGGCTCTAATCTGATAGTGGTAGTGGGGTGGTAGATACCTAGTTTCCATTATGGCTCTAATCTGGTAGTGGTAGTGGGGTGGTACATACCTAGTCTCCATTATGGCTCTAATCTGATAGTGGTAGTGGGGTGGTAGATGCCTAGTGCCTTTATGGCTCTAATCTGATAGTGGTAGTGGGGTGGTAGATACCTATCCTCCATTATGGCTCTAATCTGATAGTGGTAGTGGGGTGGTAGATACCTAGTCTCCATTATGGCTCTAATCTGATAGTGGTAGTGGGGTGGTAGATGCCTAGTGCCTTTATGGCTCTAATCTGATAGTGGTAGTGGGGTGATAGATGCCTAGTGCCCTTATGGCTCTAATCTGATAGTGGTAGTGGGGTGGTAGATACCTAGTCTCCATTATGGCTCTAATCTGATAGTGGTAGTGGGGTTGTTGATACCTAGCCTCCATTATGGCTCTAATTTGGTAGTGGTAGTGGGGTGGTAGATACCTAGTCTCCATTATGGCTCTAATCTGGTAGTGGTAGTGGTGTGGTTGATACCTAGTCTCCATTATGGCTCTAATCTGGTAGTGGAAGTGGGGTGGTAGATACCTAGTCTCCATTATGGCTCTAATATTGATAGTGGTAGTGGGGTGGTAGATGCCTAGTGCCTTTATGGCTCTAATCTGATAGTGGTAGTGGGGTGGTAGATGCCTAGTGCCCTTATGGCTCTAATCTGATAGTGGTAGTGGGGTGGTAGATGCCAAGTGCCCTTATGGCTCTAATCTGATAGTGGTAGCGGGGTGGTAGATACCTAGTCTCCACTATGGCTCTAATCTGATAGTTGTAGTGGGGTGGAAGATACCTACTCTCCATTATGGCTCTAATCTGATAGTGGTAGTGGGGTGATAGATGCCTAGTGCCCTTATGGCTCTAATCTGATAGTGGTAGTGGGGTGGTAGATACCTAGTCTCCATTATGGCTCTAATCTGATAGTGATAGTGGGGTGGTAGATGCCTAGTCTCCATTATGGCTCTAATCTGATAGTGGTAGTGGGGTGATAGATACCTAGTCTCCATTATGGCTCTAATCTAATAGTGGTAGTGGGGTGGTAGATGCCTAGTGCCTTTATGGCTCTAATCTGATAGTGGTAGTGGGGTGGTAGATGCCTAGTGCCTTTATGGCTCTAATCTGATAGTGGTAGTGGGGTGGTAGATGCCTAGTGCCCATATGGCTCTAATCTGATAGTGGTAGTGGGGTGGTAGATACCTAGTCTCCATTATGGCTCTAATCTAATAGTGGTAGTGGGGTGGTAGATGCCTAGTGCCTTTATGGCTCTAATCTGATAGTGGTAGTGGGGTGGTAGATATCTAGTCTCCATTATGGCTCTAATCTGATAGTGGTAGTGGGGTTGTAGATACCTAGCCTCCATTATGGCTCTAATTTGGTAGTGGTAGTGGGGTGGTAGATACCTAGTCTCCATTATGGCTCTAATCTGGTAGTGGGGTGGAAGATACCTAGTCTCCATTATGGCTCTAATCTGATAGTGGTAGTGGTTTGGTAGATACCTAGTCTCTATTATGGCTCTAATCTGGTAGTGGTAGTGGTGTGGTTGATACCTAGTCTCCATTATGGCTCTAATCTGGTAGTGGTAGTGGGGTGGTAGATACCTAGTCTCCATTATGGCTCTAATCTGATAGTGGTAGTGGGGTGGTAGATGCCTAGTGCCCATATGGCTCTAATCTGATAGTGGTAGTGGGGTGGTAGATACCTAGTCTCCATTATGGCTCTAATCTGATAGTGGTAGTGGGGTGGTAGATGCCTAGTGCCTTTATGGCTCTAATCTGATAGTGGTAGTGGGGTGATAGATGCCTAGTGCCCTTATGGCTCTAATCTGATAGTGGTAGTGGGGTGGTAGATACCTAGTCTCCATTATGGCTCTAATCTGATAGTGGTAGTGGGGTTGTAGATACCTAGCCTCCATT
Source organism: Salvelinus alpinus (assembly GCF_045679555.1). Taxonomy (NCBI): domain Eukaryota; kingdom Metazoa; phylum Chordata; class Actinopteri; order Salmoniformes; family Salmonidae; genus Salvelinus; species Salvelinus alpinus. The sequence continues at coordinate 154,613 of NW_027256007.1, read as the reverse complement.
ATGGCTCTAATTTGGTAGTGGTAGTGGGGTGGTAGATACCTAGTCTCCATTATGGCTCTAATCTGGTAGTGGTAGTGGGGTGGAAGATACCTAGTCTCCATTATGGCTCTAATCTGATAGTGGTAGTGGGTTGGTAGATACCTAGTCTCCATTATGGCTCTAATCTGGTAGTGGTAGTGGTGTGGTAGATACCTAGTCTCCATTATGGCTCTAATCTGGAAGTGGTAGTGGGGTGGTAGATACCTAGTCTCCATTATGGCTCTAATCTGATAGTGGTAGTGGGGTGGTAGATGCATAGTGCCTTTATGGCTCTAATCTGATAGTGGTAGTGGGGTGGTAGATGCCAAGTGCCCTTATGGCTCTAATCTGATAGTGGTAGCGGGGTGGTAGATACCTAGTCTCCATTATGGCTCTAATCTGATAGTGATAGTGGGGTGGTAGATGCCTAGTGCCCTTATGGCTCTAATCTGATAGTGGTAGTGGGGTGGTAGATACCTAGTCTCCATTATGGCTCTAATCTGATAGTGGTAGTGGGGTGGTAGATGACAAGTACCTTTATGGCTCTAATCTGATAGTGGTAGTGGGGTGGTAGATGCCTAGTGCCCTTATGGCTCTAATCTAATAGTGGTAGTGGGGTGGTAGATGCCTAGTGCCTTTATGGCTCTAATCTGATAGTGGTAGTGGGGTGGTAGATGCCTAGTGCCTTTATGGCTCTAATCTGATAGTGGTAGTGGGGTGGTAGATGCCTAGTGCCTTTATGGCTCTAATCTGATAGTGGTAGTGGGGTGGTAGATGCCTAGTGCCCTTATGGCTCTAATCTGATAGTGGTAGTGGGGTGGTAGATAACTAGTCTCCATTATGGCTCTAATCTGATAGTGGTAGTGGGGTGGTAGATACCTAGTCTCCATTATGGCTCTAATCTGATAGTGGTAGTGGGGTGGTAGATACCTATCCTCCATTATGGCTCTAATCTGATAGTGGTAGTGGGGTGGTAGATACCTAGTTTCCATTATGGCTCTAATCTGGTAGTGGTAGTGGGGTGGTACATACCTAGTCTCCATTATGGCTCTAATCTGATAGTGGTAGTGGGGTGGTAGATACCTAGTCTCCATTATGGCTCTAATCTGATAGTGGTAGTGGGGTGGTAGATGCCTAGTGCCTTTATGGCTCTAATCTGATAGTGGTAGTGGGGTGGTAGATGCCTAGTGCCCTTATGGCTCTAATCTGATAGTGGTAGTGGGGTGGTAGATACCTAGTGCCTTTATGGCTCTAATCTGATAGTGGTAGTGGGGTGGTAGATACCTAGTCTCCATTATGTCTCTAATCTGATAGTGGTAGTGGGGTGGTTGATGTCTAGTCTCCATTATGGCTCTAATCTGATAGTGGTAGTGGGGTGGTAGATACCTAGTCTCCATTATGGCTCTAATCACATAGTGGTAGTGGGGTGGTAGATACATAGTCTCCATTATGGCTCTAATCTGATAGAGGTAGAGGGGTGGTAGATACCTAGTCTCCATTATGGCTCTAATCTGATAGTGGTAGTGGGGTGGTAGATACCTAGTCTCCATTATGGCTCTAATCTGATAGTGGTAGTGGGGTGGGAGATACCTAGTCTCCATTATGGCTCTAATCTGATAGAGGTAGTGGGGTGGGAGATACCTAGTCTCCATTATGGCTCTAATCTGATAGTGGTAGAGGGGTGGTAGATGTCTAGTGCCCGTATGGCTTTAATCTGATAGTGGTAGATGTCTAGTCTCCATTATGGCTCTAATCTGATAGTGGTAGTGGGGTGATAGATACCTAGTCTCCATTATGGCTCTAATCTAATAGTGGAAGTGGGGTGGTAGATGCCTAGTGCCTTTATGGCTCTAATCTGATAGTGGTAGTGGGGTGGTAGATACCTAGTCTCCATTATGGCTCTAATCTGATAGTGGTAGTGGGGTGGTAGATACCTAGTCTCCATTATGGCTCTAATCTGATAGTGGTAGTGGGGTGGTAGATGCCTAGTGCCTTTATGGCTCTAATCTGATAGTGGTAGTGGGGTGATAGATGCCTAGTGCCCTTATGGCTCTAATCTGATAGTGGTAGTGGGGTGGTAGATACCTAGTCTCCATTATGGCTCTAATCTGGTAGTGGTAGTGGGGTGGAAGATACCTAGTCTCCATTATGGCTCTAATCTGATAGTGGTAGTGGGTTGGTATATACCTAGTCTCCATTATGGCTCTAATCTGGTAGTGGTAGTGGTGTGGTTGATACCTAGTCTCCATTATGGCTCTAATCTGGTAGTGGTAGTGGGGTGGTAGATACCTAGTCTCCATTATGGCTCTAATATTGATAGTGGTAGTGGGGTGGTAGATGCCTAGTGCCTTTATGGCTCTAATCTGATAGTGGTAGTGGGGTGGTAGATGCCAAGTGCCCTTATGGCTCTAATCTGATAGTGGTAGCGGGGTGGTAGATACCTAGTCTCCACTATGGCTCTAATCTGATAGTTGTAGTGGGGTGGAAGATACCTACTCTCCATTATGGCTCTAATCTGATAGTGGTAGTGGGGTGATAGATGCCTAGTGCCCTTATGGCTCTAATCTGATAGTGGTAGTGGGGTGGTAGATACCTAGTCTCCATTATGGCTCTAATCTGATAGTGATAGTGGGGTGGTAGATGCCTAGTGCCCTTATGGCTCTAATCTGATAGTGGTAGTGGGGTGGTAGATACCTAGTCTCCATTATGGCTCTAATCTGATAGTGGTAGTGGGGTGGTAGATGCCTAGTCTCCATTATGGCTCTAATCTAATAGTGGTAGTGGGGTGGTAGATGCCTAGTGCCTTTATGGCTCTAATCTGATAGTGGTAGTGGGGTGGTAGATGCCTAGTGCCCTTATGGCTCTAATCTGATAGTGGTAGTGGGGTGGTAGATGCCTAGTGCCCTTATGGCTCTAATCTGATAGAGGTAGTGGGGTGGTAGATACCTAGTCTCCATTATGGCTCTAATCTAATAGTGGTAGTGGGGTGGTAGATGCCTAGTGCCTTTATGGCTCTAATCTGATAGTGGTAGTGGGGTGGTAGATGCCTAATGCCCTTATGGCTCTAATCTGGTAGTGGTAGTGGGGTGGTAGATACCTAGTCTCCATTATGGCTCTAATCTGATAGTGGTAGTGGGGTGGTAGATGCCTAGTGCCTTTATGGCTCTAATATGATAGTGGTAGTGGGGTGATAGATGCCTAGTGCCCTTATGGCTCTAATCTGATAGTGGTAGTGGGGTGGTAGATACCTAGTCTCCATTATGGCTCTAATCTGATAGTGATAGTGGGGTGGTAGATGCCTAGTGCCCTTATGGCTCTAATCTGATAGTGGTAGTGGGGTGGTAGATACCTAGTCTCCATTATGGCTCTAATCTGATAGTAGTAGTGGGGTGGTAGATGACAAGTACCTTTATGCCTCTAATCTGATAGTGGTAGTGGGGTGGTAGATGCCTAGTGCCCTTATGGCTCTAATCTAATAGTGGTAGTGGGGTGGTAGATGCCTAGTGCCTTTATGGCTCTAATCTGATATTGGTAGTGGGGTGGTAGATGCCTAGTGCCTTTATGGCTCTAATCTGATAGTGGTAGTGGGGTGGTAGATGCCTAGTGCCTTTATGGCTCTAATCTGATAGTGGTAGTGGGGTGGTAGATGCCTAGTGCCTTTATGGCTCTAATCTGATAGTGGTAGTGGGGTGGTAGATGCCTAGTGCCCTTATGGCTCTAATCTGATAGTGGTAGTGGGGTGGTAGATACCTAGTCTCCATTATGGCTCTAATCTGATAGTGGTAGTGGGGTGGTAGATACCTATCCTCCATTATGGCTCTAATCTGATAGTGGTAGTGGGGTGGTAGATACCTAGTTTCCATTATGGCTCTAATCTGGTAGTGATAGTGGGGTGGTACATACCTAGTCTCCATTATGGCTCTAATCTGATAGTGGTAGTGGGGTGGTAGATACCTAGTCTCCATTATGTCTCTAATCTGATAGTGGTAGTGGGGTGGTAGATGCCTAGTGCCCTTATGGCTCTAATCTGATAGTGGTAGTGGGGTGGTAGATACCTAGTGCCTTTATGGCTCTAATCTGATAGTGGTAGTGGGGTGGTAGATACCTAGTCTCCATTATGTCTCTAATCTGATAGTGGTAGTGGGGTGGTTGATGTCTAGTCTCCATTATGGCTCTAATCTGATAGTGGTAGTGGGGTGGTAGATACCTAGTCTCCATTATGGCTCTAATCACATAGTGGTAGTGGGGTGGTAGATACCTAGTCTCCATTATGGCTCTAATCTGATAGAGGTAGAGGGGTGGTAGATACCTAGTCTCCATTATGGCTCTAATCTGATAGTGGTAGTGGGGTGGTAGATACCTAGTCTCCATTATGGCTCTAATCTGATAGTGGTAGTGGGGTGGGAGATACCTAGTCTCCATTATGGCTCTAATCTGATAGAGGTAGTGGGGTGGTAGATACCTAGTCTCCATTATGGCTCTAATCTGATAGTGGTAGTGGGGTGGTAGATGTCTAGTGCCCGTATGGCTTTAATCTGATAGTGGTAGATGTCTAGTCTCCATTATGGCTCTAATCTGATAGTGGTAGTGGGGTGATAGATACCTAGTCTCCATTATGGCTCTAATCTAATAGTGGAAGTGGGGTGGTAGATGCCTAGTGCCTTTATGGCTCTAATCTGATATTGGTAGTGGGGTGGTAGATGCCTAGTCTCCATTATGGCTCTAATCTGATAGTAGTAGTGGGGTGGTAGATGACAAGTACCTTTATGGCTCTAATCTGATAGTGGTAGTGGGGTGGTAGATGCCTAGTGCCCTTATGGCTCTAATCTAATAGTGGTAGTGGGGTGGTAGATGCCTAGTGCCTTTATGGCTCTAATCTGATATTGGTAGTGGGGTGGTAGATGCCTAGTGCCTTTATGGCTCTAATCTGATAGTGGTAGTGGGGTGGTAGATGCCTAGTGGCTTTATGGCTCTAATCTGATAGTGGTAGTGGGGTGGTAGATGCCTAGTGCCTTTATGGCTCTAATCTGATAGTGGTAGTGGGGTGGTAGATGCCTAGTGCCCTTATGGCTCTAATCTGATAGTGGTAGTGGGGTGGTAGATACCTAGTCTCCATTATGGCTCTAATCTGATAGTGGTAGTGGGGTGGTAGATACCTATCCTCCATTATGGCTCTAATCTGATAGTGGTAGTGGGGTGGTAGATACCTAGTTTCCATTATGGCTCTAATCTGGTAGTGATAGTGGGGTGGTACATACCTAGTCTCCATTATGGCTCTAATCTGATAGTGGTAGTGGGGTGGTAGATACCTAGTCTCCATTATGTCTCTAATCTGATAGAGGTAGTGGGGTGGTAGATGCCTAGTGCCCTTATGGCTCTAATATGATAGTGGTAGTGGGGTGGTAGATACCTAGTGCCTTTATGGCTCTAATCTGATAGTGGTAGTGGGGTGGTAGATACCTAGTCTCCATTATGTCTCTAATCTGATAGTGGTAGTGGGGTGGTTGATGTCTAGTCTCCATTATGGCTCTAATCTGATAGTGGTAGTGGGGTGGTAGATACCTAGTCTCCATTATGGCTCTAATCACATAGTGGTAGTGGGGTGGTAGATACCTAGTCTCCATTATGGCTCTAATCTGATAGAGGTAGAGGGGTGGTAGATACCTAGTCTCCATTATGGCTCTAATCTGATAGTGGTAGTGGGGTGGTAGATACCTAGTCTCCATTATGGCTCTAATCTGATAGTGGTAGTGGGGTGGGAGATACCTAGTCTCCATTATGGCTCTAATCTGATAGAGGTAGTGGGGTGGTAGATACCTAGTCTCCATTATGGCTCTAATCTGATAGTGGTAGTGGGGTGGTAGATGTCTAGTGCCCGTATGGCTTTAATCTGATAGTGGTAGATGTCTAGTCTCCATTATGGCTCTAATCTGATAGTGGTAGTGGGGTGATAGATACCTAGTCTCCATTATGGCTCTAATCTAATAGTGGAAGTGGGGTGGTAGATGCCTAGTGCCTTTATGGCTCTAATCTGATAGTGGTAGTGGGGTGGTAGATACCTAGTCTCCATTATGGCTCTAATCTGATAGTGGTAGTGGGGTGGTAGATACCTAGTCTCCATTATGGCTCTAATCTGATAGTGGTAGTGGGGTGGTAGATGCCTAGTGCCTTTATGGCTCTAATATGATAGTGGTAGTGGGGTGATAGATGCCTAGTGCCCTTATGGCTCTAATCTGATAGTGGTAGTGGGGTGGTAGATACCTAGTCTCCATTATGGCTCTAATCTGATAGTGGTAGTGGGGTTGTTGATACCTAGCCTCCATTATGGCTCTAATTTGGTAGTGGTAGTGGGGTGATAGATACCTAGTCTCCATTATGGCTCTAATCTGATAGTGGAAGTGGGGTGGTAGATACCTAGTCTCCATTATGGCTCTAATCTGATAGTGGAAGTGGGGTGGTAGATACCTAGTTTCCATTATGGCTCTAATCTGATAATGGTAGTGGGGTGGTAGATGCCTAGTGCCTTTATGGCTCTAATCTGATAGTGGTAGTGGGGTGGTAGATGCCTAGTGCCCATATGGCTCTAATCTGATAGTGGTAGTGGGGTGGTAGATGCCTAGTGCCCTTATGGCTCTAATCTGATAGTGGTAGTGGGGTGGTAGATGCCTAGTGCCCTTATGGCTCTAATCTGATAATGGTACTGGGGTGATAGATACCTAGTCTCCATTATGGCTCTAATCTGATAGAGGTAGTGGGGTGGTAGATACCTAGTCTCCATTATGGCTCTAATCTGATAGAGGTAGTGGGGTGGGAGATACCTAGTCTCCATTATGGCTCTTATCTGATATTGGTAGTGGTTTTGGTAGATGCCTAGTGCCCTTATGGCTCTAATCTGATAGTGGTAGATGTCTAGTCTCCATTATGGCTCTAATCTGATAGTGGTAGTGGGGTGATAGATACCTAGTCTCCATTATGGCTCTAATCGGATAGTGGTAGTGGGGTTGTAGATACCTAGTCTCCATTATGGCTCTAATCTGATAGTGGTAGTGGGGTGGTAGATATCTAGTCTCCATTATGGCTCTAATCGGATAGTGGTAGTGGGGTTGTAGATACCTAGCCTCCATTATGGCTCTAATTTGGTAGTGGTAGTGGGGTGGTAGATACCTAGTCTCCATTATGGCTCTAATCTGGTAGTGGGGTGGAAGATACCTAGTCTCCATTATGGCTCTAATCTGATAGTGGTAGTGGTTTGGTAGATACCTAGTCTCTATTATGGCTCTAATCTGGTAGTGGTAGTGGTGTGGTTGATACCTAGTCTCCATTATGGCTCTAATCTGGTAGTGGTAGTGGGGTGGTAGATACCTAGTCTCCATTATGGCTCTAATCTGATAGTGGTAGTGGGGTGGTAGATACCTAGTCTCCATTATGGCTCTAATATTGATAGTGGTAGTGGGGTGGTAGATGCCTAGTGCCTTTATGGCTCTAATCTGATAGTGGTAGTGGGGTGGTAGATGCCTAGTGCCCTTATGGCTCTAATCTGGTAGTGGTAGTGGGGTGGTAGATACCTAGTCTCCATTATGGCTCTAATCTGATAGTGATAGTGGGGTGGTAGATGCCTAGTGCCCTTATGGCTCTAATCTGATAGTGGTAGTGGGGTGGTAGATACCTAGTCTCCATTATGGCTCTAATCTGATAGTGGTAGTGGGGTGGTAGATGACAAGTACCTTTATGGCTCTAATCTGATAGTGGTAGTGGGGTGGTAGATGCCTAGTGCCCTTATGGCTCTAATCTAATAGTGGTAGTGGGGTGATAGATACCTAGTCTCCATTATGGCTCTAATCTAATAGTGGAAGTGGGGTGGTAGATGCCTAGTGCCTTTATGGCTCTAATCTGATAGTGGTAGTGGGGTGGTAGATACCTAGTCTCCATTATGGCTCTAATCTGATAGTGGTAGTGGGGTGGTAGATACCTAGTTTCCATTATGGCTCTAATCTGATAGTGGTAGTGGGGTGGTAGATGCCTAGTGCCTTTATGGCTCTAATCTGATAGTGGTAGTGGGGTGGTAGATGCCTAGTGCCTTTATGGCTCTAATCTGATAGTGGTAGTGGGGTGGTAGATAACTAGTCTCCAGTATGGCTCTAATCTGATAGTGGTAGTGGGGTGGTAGATACCTAGTCTCCATTATGGCTCTAATCTGATAGTGGTAGTGGGGTGGTAGATACCTATCCTCCATTATGGCTCTAATCTGATAGTGGTAGTGGGGTGGTAGATACCTAGTTTCCATTATGGCTCTAATCTGGTAGTGGTAGTGGGGTGGTACATACCTAGTCTCCATTATGGCTCTAATCTGATAGTGGTAGTGGGGTGGTAGATGCCTAGTGCCTTTATGGCTCTAATCTGATAGTGGTAGTGGGGTGGTAGATACCTATCCTCCATTATGGCTCTAATCTGATAGTGGTAGTGGGGTGGTAGATACCTAGTCTCCATTATGGCTCTAATCTGATAGTGGTAGTGGGGTGGTAGATACCTAGTCTCCATTATGGCTCTAATATTGATAGTGGTAGTGGGGTGGTAGATGCCTAGTGCCTTTATGGCTCTAATCTGATAGTGGTAGTGGGGTGGTAGATGCCTAGTGCCCTTATGGCTCTAATCTGGTAGTGGTAGTGGGGTGGTAGATACCTAGTCTCCATTATGGCTCTAATCTGATAGTGATAGTGGGGTGGTAGATGCCTAGTGCCCTTATGGCTCTAATCTGATAGTGGTAGTGGGGTGGTAGATACCTAGTCTCCATTATGGCTCTAATCTGATAGTGGTAGTGGGGTGGTAGATGACAAGTACCTTTATGGCTCTAATCTGATAGTGGTAGTGGGGTGGTAGATGCCTAGTGCCCTTATGGCTCTAATCTAATAGTGGTAGTGGGGTGGTAGATGCCTTTAGTGCCTTTATAGTGCCTTTATGGCTCTAATCTGATAGTGGTAGTGGGGTGGTAGATGCCTAGTGCCTTTATGGCTCTAATCTGATAGTGGTAGTGGGGTGGTAGATGCCTAGTGCCTTTATGGCTCTAATCTGATAGTGGTAGTGGGGTGGTAGATGCCTAGTGCCTTTATGGCTCTAATCTGATAGTGGTAGTGGGGTGGTAGATGCCTAGTGCCCTTATGGCTCTAATTTGATAGTGGTAGTGGGGTGGTAGATACCTAGTCTCCATTATGGCTCTAATCTGATAGTGGTAGTGGGGTGGTAGATACCTAGTTTCCATTATGGCTCTAATCTGGTAGTGATAGTGGGGTGGTACATACCTAGTCTCCATTATGGCTCTAATCTGATAGTGGTAGTGGGGTGGTAGATACCTAGTCTCCATTATGGCTCTAATCTGATAGTGGTAGTGGGGTGGTAGATGCCTAGTGCCTTTATGGCTCTAATCTGATAGTGGTAGTGGGGTGGTAGATGCCTAGTGCCCTTATGGCTCTAATCTGATAGTGGTAGTGGGGTGGTAGATACCTAGTGCCTTTATGGCTCTAATCTGATAGTGGTAGTGGGGTGGTAGATACCTAGTCTCCATTATGGCTCTAATCTGATAGTGGTAGTGGGGTGGTTGATGTCTAGTCTCCATTATGGCTCTAATCTGATAGTGGTAGTGGGGTGGTAGATACCTAGTCTCCATTATGGCTCTAATCACATAGTGGTAGTGGGGTGGTAGATACCTAGTCTCCATTATGGCTCTAATCTGATAGAGGTAGAGGGGTGGTAGATACCTAGTCTCCATTATGGCTCTAATCTGATAGTGGTAGTGGGGTGGTAGATACCTAGTCTCCATTATGGCTCTAATCTGATAGTGGTAGTGGGGTGGGAGATACCTAGTCTCCATTATGGCTCTAATCTGATAGAGGTAGTGGGGTGGTAGATACCTAGTCTCCATTATGGCTCTAATCTGATAGTGGTAGTGGGGTGGTAGATGTCTAGTGCCCGTATGGCTTTAATCTGATAGTGGTAGATGTCTAGTCTCCATTATGGCTCTAATCTGATAGTGGTAGTGGGGTGATAGATACCTAGTCTCCATTATGGCTCTAATCTAATAGTGGAAGTGGGGTGGTAGATGCCTAGTGCCTTTATGGCTCTAATCTGATAGAGGTAGTGGGGTGGTAGATACCTAGTCTCCATTATGGCTCTAATCTGATAGTGGTAGTGGGATGGTAGATGTCTAGTGCCCGTATGGCTTTAATCTGATAGTGGTAGATGTCTAGTCTCCATTATGGCTCTAATCTGATAGTGGTAGTGGGGTGATAGATACCTAGTCTCCATTATGGCTCTAATCTGATAGTGGAAGTGGGGTGGTAGATGCCTAGAGCCCTTATGGCTCTAATCTGATAGTGGTAGTGGGGTGGTAGATACCTAGTCTCCATTATGGCTCTAATCTGATAGTGGTAGTGGGGTGGTAGATACCTAGTCTCCATTATGGCTCTAATCTGATAGTGGTAGTGGGGTGGTAGATGCCTAGTGCCTTTATGGCTCTAATCTGATAGTGGTAGTGGGGTGGTAGATGCCTAGTGCCTTTATGGCTCTAATCTGATAGTGGTAGTGGGGTGGTAGATAACTAGTCTCCAGTATGGCTCTAATCTGATAGTGGTAGTGGGGTGGTAGATACCTAGTCTCCATTATGGCTCTAATCTGATAGTGGTAGTGGGGTGGTAGATACCTATCCTCCATTATGGCTCTAATCTGATAGTGGTAGTGGGGTGGTAGATACCTAGTCTCCATTATGGCTCTAATCTGATAGTGGTAGTGGGGTGGTAGATGCCTAGTGCCTTTATGGCTCTAATCTGATAGTGGTAGTGGGGTGATAGATGCCTAGTGCCCTTATGGCTCTAATCTGATAGTGGTAGTGGGGTGGTAGATACCTAGTCTCCACTATGGCTCTAATCTGATAGTGATAGTGGGGTGGTAGATGCCTAGTGCCCTTATGGCTCTAATCTGATAGTGGTAGTGGGGTGGTAGATACCTAGTCTCCATTATGGCTCTAATCTGATAGTGGTAGTGGGGTGGCAGATGACAAGTACCTTTATGGCTCTAATCTGATAGTGGTAGTGGGGTGGTAGATGCCTAGTGCCTTTATGGCTCTAATCTGATAGTGGTAGTGGGGTGGTGGATAACTAGTCTCCATTATGGCTCTAATCTGATAGTGGTAGTGGGGTGGTAGATACCTAGTCTCCATTATGGCTCTAATCTGATAGTGGTAGTGGGGTGGTAGATACCTATCCTCCATTATGGCTCTAATCTGATAGTGGTAGTGGGGTGGTAGATACCTAGTTTCCATTATGGCTCTAATCTGGTAGTGGTAGTGGGGTGGTACATACCTAGTCTCCATTATGGCTCTAATCTGATAGTGGTAGTGGGGTGGTAGATGCCTAGTGCCTTTATGGCTCTAATCTGATAGTGGTAGTGGGGTGGTAGATACCTATCCTCCATTATGGCTCTAATCTGATAGTGGTAGTGGGGTGGTAGATACCTAGTCTCCATTATGGCTCTAATCTGATAGTGGTAGTGGGGTGGTAGATGCCTAGTGCCTTTATGGCTCTAATCTGATAGTGGTAGTGGGGTGATAGATGCCTAGTGCCCTTATGGCTCTAATCTGATAGTGGTAGTGGGGTGGTAGATACCTAGTCTCCATTATGGCTCTAATCTGATAGTGGTAGTGGGGTTGTTGATACCTAGCCTCCATTATGGCTCTAATTTGGTAGTGGTAGTGGGGTGGTAGATACCTAGTCTCCATTATGGCTCTAATCTGGTAGTGGTAGTGGGGTGGAAGATACCTAGTCTCCATTATGGCTCTAATCTGATAGTGGTAGTGGGTTGGTAGATACCTAGTCTCCATTATGGCTCTAATCTGGTAGTGGTAGTGGTGTGGTTGATACCTAGTCTCCATTATGGCTCTAATCTGGTAGTGGAAGTGGGGTGGTAGATACCTAGTCTCCATTATGGCTCTAATATTGATAGTGGTAGTGGGGTGGTAGATGCCTAGTGCCTTTATGGCTCTAATCTGATAGTGGTAGTGGGGTGGTAGATGCCTAGTGCCCTTATGGCTCTAATCTGATAGTGGTAGTGGGGTGGTAGATGCCAAGTGCCCTTATGGCTCTAATCTGATAGTGGTAGCGGGGTGGTAGATACCTAGTCTCCACTATGGCTCTAATCTGATAGTTGTAGTGGGGTGGAAGATACCTACTCTCCATTATGGCTCTAATCTGATAGTGGTAGTGGGGTGATAGATGCCTAGTGCCCTTATGGCTCTAATCTGATAGTGGTAGTGGGGTGGTAGATGCCAAGTGCCCTTATGGCTCTAATCTGATAGTGGTAGTGGGGTGGTAGATACCTAGTCTCCATTATGGCTCTAATCACATAGTGGTAGTGGGGTGGTAGATATCTAGTCTCCATTATGGCTCTAATCTGATAGAGGTAGAGGGGTGGTAGATACCTAGTCTCCATTATGGCTCTAATCTGATAGTGGTAGTGGGGTGGTAGATACCTAGTCTCCATTATGGCTCTAATCTGATAGTGGTAGTGGGGTGGGAGATACCTAGTCTCCATTATGGCTCTAATCTGATAGTGGTAGTGGGGTGGTAGATACCTAGTCTCCATTATGGCTCTAATCTGATAGTGGTAGTGGGGTGGTAGATGTCTAGTGCCCGTATGGCTTTAATCTGATAGTGGTAGATGTCTAGTCTCCATTATGGCTCTAATCTGATAGTGGTAGTGGGGTGATAGATACCTAGTCTCCATTATGGCTCTAATCTAATAGTGGAAGTGGGGTGGTAGATGCCTAGTGCCTTTATGGCTCTAATCTGATAGAGGTAGTGGGGTGGTAGATACCTAGTCTCCATTATGGCTCTAATCTGATAGTGGTAGTGGGATGGTAGATGTCTAGTGCCCGTATGGCTTTAATCTGATAGTGGTAGATGTCTAGTCTCCATTATGGCTCTAATCTGATAGTGGTAGTGGGGTGATAGATACCTAGTCTCCATTATGGCTCTAATCTAATAGTGGAAGTGGGGTGGTAGATGCCTAGTGCCTTTATGGCTCTAATCTGATAGTGGTAGTGGGGTGGTAGATACCTAGTCTCCATTATGGCTCTAATCTGATAGTGGTAGTGGGGTGGTAGATACCTAGTCTCCATTATGGCTCTAATCTGATAGTGGTAGTGGGGTGGTAGATGCCTAGTGCCTTTATGGCTCTAATCTGATAGTGGTAGTGGGGTGGTAGATGCCTAGTGCCTTTATGGCTCTAATCTGATAGTGGTAGTGGGGTGGTAGATAACTAGTCTCCAGTATGGCTCTAATCTGATAGTGGTAGTGGGGTGGTAGATACCTAGTCTCCATTATGGCTCTAATCTGATAGTGGTAGTGGGGTGGTAGATACCTATCCTCCATTATGGCTCTAATCTGATAGTGGTAGTGGGGTGGTAGATACCTAGTTTCCATTATGGCTCTAATCTGGTAGTGGTAGTGGGGTGGTACATACCTAGTCTCCATTATGGCTCTAATCTGATAGTGGTAGTGGGGTGGTAGATGCCTAGTGCCTTTATGGCTCTAATCTGATAGTGGTAGTGGGGTGGTAGATACCTATCCTCCATTATGGCTCTAATCTGATAGTGGTAGTGGGGTGGTAGATACCTAGTCTCCATTATGGCTCTAATCTGATAGTGGTAGTGGGGTGGTAGATGCCTAGTGCCTTTATGGCTCTAATCTGATAGTGGTAGTGGGGTGATAGATGCCTAGTGCCCTTATGGCTCTAATCTGATAGTGGTAGTGGGGTGGTAGATACCTAGTCTCCACTATGGCTCTAATCTGATAGTGATAGTGGGGTGGTAGATGCCTAGTGCCCTTATGGCTCTAATCTGATAGTGGTAGTGGGGTGGTAGATACCTAGTCTCCATTATGGCTCTAATCTGATAGTGGTAGTGGGGTGGTAGATGACAAGTACCTTTATGGCTCTAATCTGATAGTGGTAGTGGGGTGGTAGATACCTAGTCTCCATTATGGCTCTAATCTGATAGTGGTAGTGGGGTGGTGGATGTCTAGTCTCCATTATGGCTCTAATCTGATAGTGGTAGTGGGGTGGTAGATACCTAGTCTCCATTATGGCTCTAATCTGATAGTGGTAGTGGGGTGGTAGATACCTATCCTCCATTATGGCTCTAATCTGATAGTGGTAGTGGGGTGGTAGATACCTAGTTTCCATTATGGCTCTAATCTGGTAGTGGTAGTGGGGTGGTACATACCTAGTCTCCATTATGGCTCTAATCTGATAGTGGTAGTGGGGTGGTAGATGCCTAGTGCCTTTATGGCTCTAATCTGATAGTGGTAGTGGGGTGGTAGATACCTATCCTCCATTATGGCTCTAATCTGATAGTGGTAGTGGGGTGGTAGATACCTAGTCTCCATTATGGCTCTAATCTGATAGTGGTAGTGGGGTGGTAGATGCCTAGTGCCTTTATGGCTCTAATCTGATAGTGGTAGTGGGGTGATAGATGCCTAGTGCCCTTATGGCTCTAATCTGATAGTGGTAGTGGGGTGGTAGATACCTAGTCTCCATTATGGCTCTAATCTGATAGAGGTAGTGGGGTGGTAGATGCCTAGTCTCCATTATGGCTCTAATCTGATAGTGGTAGTGGGGTTGTTGATACCTAGCCTCCATTATGGCTCTAATTTGGTAGTGGTAGTGGGGTGGTAGATACCTAGTCTCCATTATGGCTCTAATCTGGTAGTGGTAGTGGGGTGGAAGATACCTAGTCTCCATTATGGCTCTAATCTGATAGTGGTAGTGGGTTGGTAGATACCTAGTCTCCATTATGGCTCTAATCTGGTAGTGGTAGTGGTGTGGTTGATACCTAGTCTCCATTATGGCTCTAATCTGGTAGTGGAAGTGGGGTGGTAGATACCTAGTCTCCATTATGGCTCTAATATTGATAGTGGTAGTGGGGTGGTAGATGCCTAGTGCCTTTATGGCTCTAATCTGATAGTGGTAGTGGGGTGGTAGATGCCTAGTGCCCTTATGGCTCTAATCTGATAGTGGTAGTGGGGTGGTAGATGCCAAGTGCCCTTATGGCTCTAATCTGATAGTGGTAGCGGGGTGGTAGATACCTAGTCTCCACTATGGCTCTAATCTGATAGTTGTAGTGGGGTGGAAGATACCTACTCTCCATTATGGCTCTAATCTGATAGTGGTAGTGGGGTGATAGATGCCTAGTGCCCTTATGGCTCTAATCTGATAGTGGTAGTGGGGTGGTAGATACCTAGTCTCCATTATGGCTCTAATCTGATAGTGATAGTGGGGTGGTAGATGCCTAGTCTCCATTATGGCTCTAATCTGATAGTGGTAGTGGGGTGATAGATACCTAGTCTCCATTATGGCTCTAATCTAATAGTGGTAGTGGGGTGGTAGATGCCTAGTGCCTTTATGGCTCTAATCTGATAGTGGTAGTGGGGTGGTAGATGCCTAGTGCCTTTATGGCTCTAATCTGATAGTGGTAGTGGGGTGGTAGATGCCTAGTGCCCATATGGCTCTAATCTGATAGTGGTAGTGGGGTGGTAGATACCTAGTCTCCATTATGGCTCTAATCTAATAGTGGTAGTGGGGTGGTAGATGCCTAGTGCCTTTATGGCTCTAATCTGATAGTGGTAGTGGGGTGGTAGATATCTAGTCTCCATTATGGCTCTAATCTGATAGTGGTAGTGGGGTTGTAGATACCTAGCCTCCATTATGGCTCTAATTTGGTAGTGGTAGTGGGGTGGTAGATACCTAGTCTCCATTATGGCTCTAATCTGGTAGTGGGGTGGAAGATACCTAGTCTCCATTATGGCTCTAATCTGATAGTGGTAGTGGGTTGGTAGATACCTAGTCTCTATTATGGCTCTAATCTGGTAGTGGTAGTGGTGTGGTTGATACCTAGTCTCCATTATGGCTCTAATCTGGTAGTGGTAGTGGGGTGGTAGATACCTAGTCTCCATTATGGCTCTAATCTGATAGTGGTAGTGGGGTGGTAGATGCCTAGTGCCCATATGGCTCTAATCTGATAGTGGTAGTGGGGTGGTAGATACCTAGTCTCCATTATGGCTCTAATCTGATAGTGGTAGTGGGGTGGTAGATGCCTAGTGCCTTTATGGCTCTAATCTGATAGTGGTAGTGGGGTGATAGATGCCTAGTGCCCTTATGGCTCTAATCTGATAGTGGTAGTGGGGTGGTAGATACCTAGTCTCCATTATGGCTCTAATCTGGTAGTGGGGTGGAAGATACCTAGTCTCCATTATGGCTCTAATCTGATAGTGGTAGTGGGTTGGTAGATACCTAGTCTCTATTATGGCTCTAATCTGGTAGTGGTAGTGGTGTGGTTGATACCTAGTCTCCATTATGGCTCTAATCTGGTAGTGGTAGTGGGGTGGTAGATACCTAGTCTCCATTATGGCTCTAATCTGATAGTGGTAGTGGGGTGGTAGATGCCTAGTGCCCATATGGCTCTAATCTGATAGTGGTAGTGGGGTGGTAGATACCTAGTCTCCATTATGGCTCTAATCTGATAGTGGTAGTGGGGTGGTAGATGCCTAGTGCCTTTATGGCTCTAATCTGATAGTGGTAGTGGGGTGGTAGATACCTAGTCTCCATTATGGCTCTAATCTGATAGTGGTAGTGGGATGGTAGATGTCTAGTGCCCGTATGGCTTTAATCTGATAGTGGTAGATGTCTAGTCTCCATTATGGCTCTAATCTGATAGTGGTAGTGGGGTGATAGATACCTAGTCTCCATTATGGCTCTAATCTAATAGTGGTAGTGGGGTGGTAGATGCCTAGTGCCTTTATGGCTCTAATCTGATAGTGGTAGTGGGGTGGTAGATGCCTAGTGCCTTTATGGCTCTAATCTGATAGTGGTAGTGGGGTGGTAGATGCCTAGTGCCCATATGGCTCTAATCTGATAGTGGTAGTGGGGTGGTAGATACCTAGTCTACATTATGGCTCTAATCTAATAGTGGTAGTGGGGTGGTAGATGCCTAGTGCCTTTATGGCTCTAATCTGATAGTGGTAGTGGGGTGGTAGATATCTAGTCTCCATTATGGCTCTAATCTGATAGTGGTAGTGGGGTTGTAGATACCTAGCCTCCATTATGGCTCTAATTTGGTAGTGGTAGTGGGGTGGTAGATACCTAGTCTCCATTATGGCTCTAATCTGGTAGTGGGGTGGAAGATACCTAGTCTCCATTATGGCTCTAATCTGATAGTGGTAGTGGGTTGGTAGATACCTAGTCTCTATTATGGCTCTAATCTGGTAGTGGTAGTGGTGTGGTTGATACCTAGTCTCCATTATGGCTCTAATCTGGTAGTGGTAGTGGGGTGGTAGATACCTAGTCTCCATTATGGCTCTAATCTGATAGTGGTAGTGGGGTGGTAGATGCCTAGTGCCCATATGGCTCTAATCTGATAGTGGTAGTGGGGTGGTAGATACCTAGTCTCCATTATGGCTCTAATCTGATAGTGGTAGTGGGGTGGTAGATGCCTAGTGCCTTTATGGCTCTAATCTGATAGTGGTAGTGGGGTGATAGATGCCTAGTGCCCTTATGGCTCTAATCTGATAGTGGTAGTGGGGTGGTAGATACCTAGTCTCCACTATGGCTCTAATCTGATAGTGATAGTGGGGTGGTAGATGCCTAGTGCCCTTATGGCTCTAATCTGATAGTGGTAGTGGGGTGGTAGATACCTAGTCTCCATTATGGCTCTAATCTGATAGTGGTAGTGGGGTGGTAGATGACAAGTACCTTTATGGCTCTAATCTGATAGTGGTAGTGGGGTGGTAGATGCCTAGTGCCTTTATGGCTCTAATCTGATAGTGGTAGTGGGGTGGTGGATACCTAGTCTCCATTATGGCTCTAATCTGATAGTGGTAGTGGGGTGGTAGATACCTAGTCTCCATTATGGCTCTAATCTGATAGTGGTAGTGGGGTGGTAGATACCTATCCTCCATTATGGCTCTAATCTGATAGTGGTAGTGGGGTGGTAGATACCTAGTTTCCATTATGGCTCTAATCTGGTAGTGGTAGTGGGGTGGTACATACCTAGTCTCCATTATGGCTCTAATCTGATAGTGGTAGTGGGGTGGTAGATGCCTAGTGCCTTTATGGCTCTAATGTGATAGTGGTAGTGGGGTGGTAGATACCTATCCTCCATTATGGCTCTAATCTGATAGTGGTAGTGGGGTGGTAGATACCTAGTCTCCATTATGGCTCTAATCTGATAGTGGTAGTGGGGTGGTAGATGCCTAGTGCCTTTATGGCTCTAATCTGATAGTGGTAGTGGGGTGATAGATGCCTAGTGCCCTTATGGCTCTAATCTGATAGTGGTAGTGGGGTGGTAGATACCTAGTCTCCATTATGGCTCTAATCTGATAGAGGTAGTGGGGTGGTAGATGCCTAGTCTCCATTATGGCTCTAATCTGATAGTGGTAGTGGGGTTGTTGATACCTAGCCTCCATTATGGCTCTAATTTGGTAGTGGTAGTGGGGTGGTAGATACCTAGTCTCCATTATGGCTCTAATCTGGTAGTGGTAGTGGGGTGGAAGATACCTAGTCTCCATTATGGCTCTAATCTGATAGTGGTAGTGGGTTGGTAGATACCTAGTCTCCATTATGGCTCTAATCTGGTAGTGGTAGTGGTGTGGTTGATACCTAGTCTCCATTATGGCTCTAATCTGGTAGTGGAAGTGGGGTGGTAGATACCTAGTCTCCATTATGGCTCTAATATTGATAGTGGTAGTGGGGTGGTAGATGCCTAGTGCCTTTATGGCTCTAATCTGATAGTGGTAGTGGGGTGGTAGATGCCTAGTGCCTTTATGGCTCTAATCTGATAGTGGTAGTGGGGTGGTAGATGCCAAGTGCCCTTATGGCTCTAATCTGATAGTGGTAGCGGGGTGGTAGATACCTAGTCTCCACTATGGCTCTAATCTGATAGTTGTAGTGGGGTGGAAGATACCTACTCTCCATTATGGCTCTAATCTGATAGTGGTAGTGGGGTGATAGATGCCTAGTGCCCTTATGGCTCTAATCTGATAGTGGTAGTGGGGTGGTAGATACCTAGTCTCCATTATGGCTCTAATCTGATAGTGATAGTGGGGTGGTAGATGCCTAGTGCCCTTATGGCTCTAATCTGATAGTGGTAGTGGGGTGGTAGATACCTAGTCTCCATTATGGCTCTAATCTAATAGTGGTAGTGGGGTGGTAGATGCCTAGTGCCTTTATGGCTCTAATCTGATAGTGGTAGTGGGGTGGTAGATGCCTAGTGCCTTTATGGCTCTAATCTGATAGGGGTAGTGGGGTGGTAGATGCCTAGTGCCCTTATGGCTCTAATCTGATAGTGGTAGTGGGGTGGTAGATACCTAGTCTCCATTATGGCTCTAATCTAATAGTGGTAGTGGGGTGGTAGATGCCTAGTGCCTTTATGGCTCTAATCTGATAGTGGTAGTGGGGTGGTAGATATCTAGTCTCCATTATGGCTCTAATCTGATAGTGGTAGTGGGGTTGTAGATACCTAGCCTCCATTATGGCTCTAATTTGGTAGTGGTAGTGGGGTGGTAGATACCTAGTCTCCATTATGGCTCTAATCTGGTAGTGGGGTGGAAGATACCTAGTCTCCATTATGGCTCTAATCTGATAGTGGTAGTGGGTTGGTAGATACCTAGTCTCTATTATGGCTCTAATCTGGTAGTGGTAGTGGTGTGGTTGATACCTAGTCTCCATTATGGCTCTAATCTGGTAGTGGTAGTGGGGTGGTAGATACCTAGTCTCCATTATGGCTCTAATCTGATAGTGGTAGTGGGGTGGTAGATGCCTAGTGCCCATATGGCTCTAATCTGATAGTGGTAGTGGGGTGGTAGATACCTAGTCTCCATTATGGCTCTAATCTGATAGTGGTAGTGGGGTGGTAGATGCCTAGTGCCTTTATGGCTCTAATCTGATAGTGGTAGTGGGGTGATAGATGCCTAGTGCCCTTATGGCTCTAATCTGATAGTGGTAGTGGGGTGGTAGATACCTAGTCTCCATTATGGCTCTAATCTGGTAGTGGGGTGGAAGATACCTAGTCTCCATTATGGCTCTAATCTGATAGTGGTAGTGGGTTGGTAGATACCTAGTCTCTATTATGGCTCTAATCTGGTAGTGGTAGTGGTGTGGTTGATACCTAGTCTCCATTATGGCTCTAATCTGGTAGTGGTAGTGGGGTGGTAGATACCTAGTCTCCATTATGGCTCTAATCTGATAGTGGTAGTGGGGTGGTAGATGCCTAGTGCCCATATGGCTCTAATCTGATAGTGGTAGTGGGGTGGTAGATACCTAGTCTCCATTATGGCTCTAATCTGATAGTGGTAGTGGGGTGGTAGATGCCTAGTGCCTTTATGGCTCTAATCTGATAGTGGTAGTGGGGTGGTAGATACCTAGTCTCCATTATGGCTCTAATCTGATAGTGGTAGTGGGATGGTAGATGTCTAGTGCCCGTATGGCTTTAATCTGATAGTGGTAGATGTCTAGTCTCCATTATGGCTCTAATCTGATAGTGGTAGTGGGGTGATAGATACCTAGTCTCCATTATGGCTCTAATCTAATAGTGGAAGTGGGGTGGTAGATGCCTAGTGCCTTTATGGCTCTAATCTGATAGTGGTAGTGGGGTGGTAGATACCTAGTCTCCATTATGGCTCTAATCTGATAGTGGTAGTGGGGTGGTAGATACCTAGTCTCCATTATGGCTCTAATCTGATAGTGGTAGTGGGGTGGTAGATGCCTAGTGCCTTTATGGCTCTAATCTGATAGTGGTAGTGGGGTGGTAGATGCCTAGTGCCTTTATGGCTCTAATCTGATAGTGGTAGTGGGGTGGTAGATAACTAGTCTCCAGTATGGCTCTAATCTGATAGTGGTAGTGGGGTGGTAGATACCTAGTCTCCATTATGGCTCTAATCTGATAGTGGTAGTGGGGTGGTAGATACCTATCCTCCATTATGGCTCTAATCTGATAGTGGTAGTGGGGTGGTAGATACCTAGTTTCCATTATGGCTCTAATCTGGTAGTGGTAGTGGGGTGGTACATACCTAGTCTCCATTATGGCTCTAATCTGATAGTGGTAGTGGGGTGGTAGATGCCTAGTGCCTTTATGGCTCTAATCTGATAGTGGTAGTGGGGTGGTAGATACCTATCCTCCATTATGGCTCTAATCTGATAGTGGTAGTGGGGTGGTAGATACCTAGTCTCCATTATGGCTCTAATCTGATAGTGGTAGTGGGGTGGTAGATGCCTAGTGCCTTTATGGCTCTAATCTGATAGTGGTAGTGGGGTGATAGATGCCTAGTGCCCTTATGGCTCTAATCTGATAGTGGTAGTGGGGTGGTAGATACCTAGTCTCCACTATGGCTCTAATCTGATAGTGATAGTGGGGTGGTAGATGCCTAGTGCCCTTATGGCTCTAATCTGATAGTGGTAGTGGGGTGGTAGATACCTAGTCTCCATTATGGCTCTAATCTGATAGTGGTAGTGGGGTGGTAGATGACAAGTACCTTTATGGCTCTAATCTGATAGTGGTAGTGGGGTGGTAGATGCCTAGTGCCTTTATGGCTCTAATATGATAGTGGTAGTGGGGTGGTAGATGCCTAGTGCCTTTATGGCTCTAATCTGATAGTGGTAGTGGGGTGGTGGATAACTAGTCTCCATTATGGCTCTAATCTGATAGTGGTAGTGGGGTGGTAGATACCTAGTCTCCATTATGGCTCTAATCTGATAGTGGTAGTGGGGTGGTAGATACATATCCTCCATTATGGCTCTAATCTGATAGTGGTAGTGGGGTGGTAGATACCTAGTTTCCATTATGGCTCTAATCTGGTAGTGGTAGTGGGGTGGTACATACCTAGTCTCCATTATGGCTCTAATCTGATAGTGGTAGTGGGGTGGTAGATGCCTAGTGCCTTTATGGCTCTAATCTGATAGTGGTAGTGGGGTGGTAGATACCTATCCTCCATTGTGGCTCTAATCTGATAGTGGTAGTGGGGTGGTAGATACCTAGTCTCCATTATGGCTCTAATCTGATAGTGGTAGTGGGGTGGTAGATGCCTAGTGCCTTTATGGCTCTAATCTGATAGTGGTAGTGGGGTGATAGATGCCTAGTGCCCTTATGGCTCTAATCTGATAGTGGTAGTGGGGTGGTAGATACCTAGTCTCCATTATGGCTCTAATCTGATAGTGGTAGTGGGGTTGTTGATACCTAGCCTCCATTATGGCTCTAATTTGGTAGTGGTAGTGGGGTGGTAGATACCTAGTCTCCATTATGGCTCTAATCTGGTAGTGGTAGTGGGGTGGAAGATACCTAGTCTCCATTATGGCTCTAATCTGATAGTGGTAGTGGGTTGGTAGATACCTAGTCTCCATTATGGCTCTAATCTGGTAGTGGTAGTGGTGTGGTTGATACCTAGTCTCCATTATGGCTCTAATCTGGTAGTGGAAGTGGGGTGGTAGATACCTAGTCTCCATTATGGCTCTAATATTGATAGTGGTAGTGGGGTGGTAGATGCCTAGTGCCTTTATGGCTCTAATCTGATAGTGGTAGTGGGGTGGTAGATGCCTAGTGCCCTTATGGCTCTAATCTGATAGTGGTAGTGGGGTGGTAGATGCCAAGTGCCCTTATGGCTCTAATCTGATAGTGGTAGCGGGGTGGTAGATACCTAGTCTCCACTATGGCTCTAATCTGATAGTTGTAGTGGGGTGGAAGATACTTACTCTCCATTATGGCTCTAATCTGATAGTGGTAGTGGGGTGATAGATGCCTAGTGCCCTTATGGCTCTAATCTGAAAATGGTAGTGGGGTGGTAGATACCTAGTCTCCATTATGGCTCTAATCTGATAGTGATAGTGGGGTGGTAGATGCCTAGTCTCCATTATGGATCTAATCTAATAGTGGTAGTGGGGTGGTAGATGCCTAGTGCCTTTATGGCTCTAATCTGATAGTGGTAGTGGGGTGGTAGATGCCTAGTGCCTTTATGGCTCTAATCTGATAGTGGTAGTGGGGTGGTAGATGCCTAGTGCCCATATGGCTCTAATCTGATAGTGGTAGTGGGGTGGTAGATACCTAGTCTCCATTATGGCTCTAATCTAATAGTGGTAGTGGGGTGGTAGATGCCTAGTGCCTTTATGGCTCTAATCTGATAGTGGTAGTGGGGTGGTAGATATCTAGTCTCCATTATGGCTCTAATCTGATAGTGGTAGTGGGGTTGTAGATACCTAGCCTCCATTATGGCTCTAATTTGGTAGTGGTAGTGGGGTGGTAGATACCTAGTCTCCATTATGGCTCTAATCTGGTAGTGGGGTGGAAGATACCTAGTCTCCATTATGGCTCTAATCTGATAGTGGTAGTGGGTTGGTAGATACCTAGTCTCTATTATGGCTCTAATCTGGTAGTGGTAGTGGTGTGGTTGATAACTAGTCTCCATTATGGCTCTAATCTGGTAGTGGTAGTGGGGTGGTAGATACCTAGTCTCCATTATGGCTCTAATCTGATAGTGGTAGTGGGGTGGTAGATGCCTAGTGCCCATATGGCTCTAATCTGATAGTGGTAGTGGGGTGGTAGATACCTAGTCTCCATTATGGCTCTAATCTGATAGTGGTAGTGGGGTGGTAGATGCCTAGTGCCTTTATGGCTCTAATCTGATAGTGGTAGTGGGGTGATAGATGCCTAGTCTCCATTATGGCTCTAATCTGATAGTGGTAGTGGGGTTGTAGATACCTAGCCTCCATTATGGCTCTAATTTGGTAGTGGTAGTGGGGTGGTAGATACCTAGTCTCCATTATGGCTCTAATCTGGTAGTGGTAGTGGGGTGGAAGATACCTAGTCTCCATTATGGCTCTAATCTGGTAGTGGTAGTGGTGTGGTTGATACCTAGTCTCCATTATGGCTCTAATCTGGTAGTGGTAGTGGGGTGGTAGATACCTAGTCTCCATTATGGCTCTAATATTGATAGTGGTAGTGGGGTGGTAGATGCCTAGTGCCTTTATGGCTCTAATCTGATAGTGGTAGTGGGGTGGTAGATGCCTAGTGCCCTTATGGCTCTAATCTGATAGTGGTAGTGGGGTGGTAGATACCTAGTCTCCAATATGGCTCTAATCTGATAGTGGTAGTGGGGTGGTA
The DNA here is from genome assembly GCF_045679555.1 of Salvelinus alpinus. Lineage (NCBI taxonomy): Eukaryota > Metazoa > Chordata > Actinopteri > Salmoniformes > Salmonidae > Salvelinus > Salvelinus alpinus. Next base: position 130,408 of record NW_027256007.1, on the reverse strand, counting down.
GATACCTAGTCTCCATTATGGCTCTAATCTGATAGTGGTAGTGGGGTGGTAGATACCTAGTCTCCATTATGGCTCTAATCTGATAGTGGTAGTGGGTTGGTAGATACCTAGTCTCTATTATGGCTCTAATCTGGTAGTGGTAGTGGTGTGGTAGATACCTAGTCTCCATTATGGCTCTAATCTGGAAGTGGTAGTGGGGTGGTAGATACCTAGTCTCCATTATGGCTCTAATCTGATAGTGGTAGTGGGGTGGTAGATGCCTAGTGCCTTTATGGCTCTAATCTGATAGTGGTAGTGGGGTGGTAGATGCCTAGTGCCCTTATGGCTCTAATCTGATAGTGGTAGTGGGGTGGTAGATACCTAGTCTCCAATATGGCTCTAATCTGATAGTGGTAGTGGGGTGGTAGATACCTAGTCTCCATTATGGCTCTAATCTGATAGTGGTAGTGGGGTTGTAGATACCTAGCCTCCATTATGGCTCTAATTTGGTAGTGGTAGTGGGGTGGTAGATACCTAGTCTCCATTATGGCTCTAATCTGGTAGTGGTAGTGGGGTGGAAGATACCTAGTCTCCATTATGGCTCTAATCTGGTAGTGGTAGTGGTGTGGTTGATACCTAGTCTCCATTATGGCTCTAATCTGGTAGTGGTAGTGGGGTGGTAGATACCTAGTCTCCATTATGGCTCTAATATTGATAGTGGTAGTGGGGTGGTAGATGCCTAGTGCCTTTATGGCTCTAATCTGATAGTGGTAGTGGGGTGGTAGATGCCTAGTGCCCTTATGGCTCTAATCTGATAGTGGTAGTGGGGTGGTAGATACCTAGTCTCCAATATGGCTCTAATCTGATAGAGGTAGTGGGGTGGTAGATACCTAGTCTCCATTATGGCTCTAATCTGATAGTGGTAGTGGGGTGGAAGATACCTAGTCTCCATTATGGCTCTAATCTGATAGTGGTAGTGGGTTGGTAGATACCTAGTCTCTATTATGGCTCTAATCTGGATAGTGGTAGTGGGGTGGTAGATACCTAGTCTCCATTATGGCTCTAATCTGGAAGTGGTAGTGGGGTGGTAGATACCTAGTCTCCATTATGGCTCTAATCTGATAGTGGTAGTGGGGTGGTAGATGCCTAGTGCCTTTATGGCTCTAATCTGATAGTGGTAGCGGGGTGGTAGATGCCTAGTGCCCTTATGGCTCTAATCTGATAGTGGTAGTGGGGTGGTAGATACCTAGTCTCCAATATGGCTCTAATCTGATAGTGGTAGTGGGGTGGTAGATGCATAGTGCCTTTATGGCTCTAATCTGATAGTGGTAGTGGGGTGGTAGATGCCAAGTGCCCTTATGGCTCTAATCTGATAGTGGTAGTGGGGTGGTAGATACCTAGTCTCCATTATGGCTCTAATCTGATAGTGATAGTGGGGTGGTAGATGCCTAGTGCCCTTATGGCTCTAATCTGATAGTGGTAGTGGGGTGGTAGATACCTAGTCTCCATTATGGCTCTAATCTGATAGTGGTAGTGGGGTGGTAGATGACAAGTACCTTTATGGCTCTAATCTGATAGTGGTAGTGGGGTGGTAGATGCCTAGTGCCCTTATGGCTCTAATCTAATAGTGGTAGTGGGGTGGTAGATGCCTAGTGCCTTTATGGCTCTAATCTGATAGTGGTAGTGGGGTGGTAGATGCCTAGTGCCTTTATGGCTCTAATCTGATAGTGGTAGTGGGGTGGTAGATGCCTAGTGCCTTTATGGCTCTAATCTGATAGTGGTAGTGGGGTGGTAGATGCCTAGTGCCCTTATGGCTCTAATCTGATAGTGGTAGTGGGGTGGTAGATAACTAGTCTCCATTATGGCTCTAATCTGATAGTGGTAGTGGGGTGGTAGATACCTAGTCTCCATTATGGCTCTAATCTGATAGTGGTAGTGGGGTGGTAGATACCTAACCTCCATTATGGCTCTAATCTGATAGTGGTAGTGGGGTGGTAGATACCTAGTTTCCATTATGGCTCTAATCTGGTAGTGGTAGTGGGGTGGTACATACCTAGTCTCCATTATGGCTCTAATCTGATAGTGGTAGTGGGGTGGTAGATACCTAGTCTCCATTATGGCTCTAATCTGATAGTGGTAGTGGGGTGGTAGATGCCTAGTGCCTTTATGGCTCTAATCTGATAGTGGTAGTGGGGTGGTAGATGCCTAGTGCCCTTATGGCTCTAATCTGATAGTGGTAGTGGGGTGGTAGATACCTAGTGCCTTTATGGCTCTAATCTGATAGTGGTAGTGGGGTGGTAGATACCTAGTCTCCATTATGTCTCTAATCTGATAGTGGTAGTGGGGTGGTTGATGTCTAGTCTCCATTATGGCTCTAATCTGATAGTGGTAGTGGGGTGGTAGATACCTAGTCTCCATTATGGCTCTAATCACATAGTGGTAGTGGGGTGGTAGATACCTAGTCTCCATTATGGCTCTAATCTGATAGAGGTAGAGGGGTGGTAGATACCTAGTCTCCATTATGGCTCTAATCTGATAGTGGTAGTGGGGTGGTAGATACCTAGTCTCCATTATGGCTCTAATCTGATAGTGGTAGTGGGGTGGGAGATACCTAGTCTCCATTATGGCTCTAATCTGATAGAGGTAGTGGGGTGGGAGATACCTAGTCTCCATTATGGCTCTAATCTGATAGTGGTAGTGGGGTGGTAGATGTCTAGTGCCCGTATGGCTTTAATCTGATAGTGGTAGATGTCTAGTCTCCATTATGGCTCTAATCTGATAGTGGTAGTGGGGTGGTAGATGCCTAGTGCCCTTATGGCTCTAATCTAATAGTGGTAGTGGGGTGGTAGATGCCTAGTGCCTTTATGGCTCTAATCTGATAGTGGTAGTGGGGTGGTAGATGCCTAGTGCCTTTATGGCTCTAATCTGATAGTGGTAGTGGGGTGGTAGATGCCTAGTGCCCTTATGGCTCTAATCTGATAGTGGTAGTGGGGTGGTAGATAACTAGTCTCCATTATGGCTCTAATCTGATAGTGGTAGTGGGGTGGTAGATACCTAGTCTCCATTATGGCTCTAATCTGATAGTGGTAGTGGGGTGGTAGATACCTATCCTCCATTATGGCTCTAATCTGATAGTGGTAGTGGGGTGGTAGATACCTAGTTTCCATTATGGCTCTAATCTGGTAGTGGTAGTGGGGTGGTACATACCTAGTCTCCATTATGGCTCTAATCTGATAGTGGTAGTGGGGTGGTAGATACCTAGTCTCCATTATGGCTCTAATCTGATAGTGGTAGTGGGGTGGTAGATGCCTAGTGCCTTTATGGCTCTAATCTGATAGTGGTAGTGGGGTGGTAGATGCCTAGTGCCCTTATGGCTCTAATCTGATAGTGGTAGTGGGGTGGTAGATACCTAGTGCCTTTATGGCTCTAATCTGATAGTGGTAGTGGGGTGGTAGATACCTAGTCTCCATTATGTCTCTAATCTGATAGTGGTAGTGGGGTGGTTGATGTCTAGTCTCCATTATGGCTCTAATCTGATAGTGGTAGTGGGGTGGTAGATACCTAGTCTCCATTATGGCTCTAATCACATAGTGGTAGTGGGGTGGTAGATACCTAGTCTCCATTATGGCTCTAATCTGATAGAGGTAGAGGGGTGGTAGATACCTAGTCTCCATTATGGCTCTAATCTGATAGTGGTAGTGGGGTGGTAGATACCTAGTCTCCATTATGGCTCTAATCTGATAGTGGTAGTGGGGTGGGAGATACCTAGTCTCCATTATGGCTCTAATCTGATAGAGGTAGTGGGGTGGGAGATACCTAGTCTCCATTATGGCTCTAATCTGATAGTGGTAGTGGGGTGGTAGATGCCAAGTGCCCTTATGGCTCTAATCTGATAGTGGTAGCGGGGTGGTAGATACCTAGTCTCCACTATGGCTCTAATCTGATAGTTGTAGTGGGGTGGAAGATACCTACTCTCCATTATGGCTCTAATCTGATAGTGGTAGTGGGGTGATAGATGCCTAGTGCCCTTATGGCTCTAATCTGATAGTGGTAGTGGGGTGGTAGATACCTAGTCTCCATTATGGCTCTAATCTAATAGTGGAAGTGGGGTGGTAGATGCCTAGTGCCTTTATGGCTCTAATCTGATAGTGGTAGTGGGGTGGTAGATACCTAGTCTCCATTATGGCTCTAATCTGATAGTGGTAGTGGGGTGGTAGATACCTAGTCTCCATTATGGCTCTAATCTGATAGTGGTAGTGGGGTGGTAGATGCCTAGTGCCTTTATGGCTCTAATCTGATAGTGGTAGTGGGGTGATAGATGCCTAGTGCCCTTATGGCTCTAATCTGATAGTGGTAGTGGGGTGGTAGATACCTAGTCTCCATTATGGCTCTAATCTGATAGTGGTAGTGGGGTTGTTGATACCTAGCCTCCATTATGGCTCTAATTTGGTAGTGGTGTGGTAGATACCTAGTCTCCATTATGGCTCTAATCTGGTAGTGGTAGTGGGGTGGAAGATACCTAGTCTCCATTATGGCTCTAATCTGATAGTGGTAGTGGGTTGGTAGATACCTAGTCTCCATTATGGCTCTAATCTGGTAGTGGTAGTGGTGTGGTTGATACCTAGTCTCCATTATGGCTCTAATCTGGTAGTGGAAGTGGGGTGGTAGATACCTAGTCTCCATTATGGCTCTAATATTGATAGTGGTAGTGGGGTGGTAGATGCCTAGTGCCTTTATGGCTCTAATCTGATAGTGGTAGTGGGGTGGTAGATGCCTAGTGCCCTTATGGCTCTAATCTGATAGTGGTAGTGGGGTGGTAGATGCCAAGTGCCCTTATGGCTCTAATCTGATAGTGGTAGCGGGGTGGTAGATACCTAGTCTCCACTATGGCTCTAATCTGATAGTTGTAGTGGGGTGGAAGATACCTACTCTCCATTATGGCTCTAATCTGATAGTGGTAGTGGGGTGATAGATGCCTAGTGCCCTTATGGCTCTAATCTGATAGTGGTAGTGGGGTGGTAGATACCTAGTCTCCATTATGGCTCTAATCTGATAGTGATAGTGGGGTGGTAGATGCCTAGTGCCCTTATGGTTCTAATCTGATAGTGGTAGTGGGGTGGTAGATACCTAGTCTCCATTATGGCTCTAATCTGATAGTGGTAGTGGGGTGGTAGATGCCTAGTCTCCATTATGGCTCTAATCTAATAGTGGTAGTGGGGTGGTAGATGCCTAGTGCCTTTATGGCTCTAATCTGATAGTGGTAGTGGGGTGGTAGATGCCTAGTGCCCTTATGGCTCTAATCTGATAGTGGTAGTGGGTTGGTAGATGCCTAGTGCCCTTATGGCTCTAATCTGATAGTGGTAGTGGGGTGGTAGATACCTAGTCTCCATTATGGCTCTAATCTGATAGTGGTAGTGGGGTGGTAGATGCCTAGTGCCTTTATGGCTCTAATCTGATAGTGGTAGTGGGGTGGTAGATGCCTAGTGCCCTTATGGCTCTAATCTGGTAGTGGTAGTGGGGTGGTAGATACCTAGTCTCCATTATGGCTCTAATCTGATAGTGGTAGTGGGGTGGTAGATGCCTAGTGCCTTTATGGCTCTAATATGATAGTGGTAGTGGGGTGATAGATGCCTAGTGCCCTTATGGCTCTAATCTGATAGTGGTAGTGGGGTGGTAGATACCTAGTCTCCATTATGGCTCTAATCTGATAGTGATAGTGGGGTGGTAGATGCCTAGTGCCCTTATGGCTCTAATCTGATAGTGGTAGTGGGGTGGTAGATACCTAGTCTCCATTATGGCTCTAATCTGATAGTAGTAGTGGGGTGGTAGATGACAAGTGCCCTTATGGCTCTAATCTGATAGTGGTAGTGGGGTGGTAGATACCTAGTCTCCATTATGGCTCTAATCTGATAGTGGTAGTGGGGTGGTAGATACCTATCCTCCATTATGGCTCTAATCTGATAGTGGTAGTGGGGTGGTAGATACCTAGTTTCCATTATGGCTCTAATCTGATAGTGGTAGTGGGGTGGTAGATGCCTAGTGCCCTTATGGCTCTAATCTGATAGTGGTAGTGGGGTGGTAGATACCTAGTCTCCATTATGTCTCTAATCTGATAGTGGTAGTGGGGTGGTTGATGTCTCCATTATGGCTCTAATCTGATAGTGGTAGTGGGGTGGTAGATACCTAGTCTCCATTATGGCTCTAATCACATAGTGGTAGTGGGGTGGTAGATACCTAGTCTCCATTATGGCTCTAATCTGATAGAGGTAGAGGGGTGGTAGATACCTAGTCTCCATTATGGCTCTAATCTGATAGTGGTAGTGGGGTGGTAGATACCTAGTCTCCATTATGGCTCTAATCTGATAGTGGTAGTGGGGTGGGAGATACCTAGTCTCCATTATGGCTCTAATCTGATAGTGGTAGTGGGGTGGTAGATACCTAGTCTCCATTATGGCTCTAATCTGATAGTGGTAGTGGGGTGATAGATACCTAGTCTCCATTATGGCTCTAATCTAATAGTGGAAGTGGGGTGGTAGATGCCTAGTGCCTTTATGGCTCTAATCTGATAGTGGTAGTGGGGTGGTAGATACCTAGTCTCCATTATGGCTCTAATCACATAGTGGTAGTGGGGTGGTAGATACCTAGTCTCCATTATGGCTCTAATCTGATAGAGGTAGAGGGGTGGTAGATACCTAGTCTCCATTATGGCTCTAATCTGATAGAGGTAGAGGGGTGGTAGATACCTAGTCTCCATTATGGCTCTAATCTGATAGTGGTAGTGGGGTGGTAGATACCTAGTCTCCATTATGGCTCTAATCTGATAGTGGTAGTGGGGTGGGAGATACCTAATCTCCATTATGGCTCTAATCTGATAGAGGTAGTGGGGTGGGAGATACCTAGTCTCCATTATGGCTCTAATCTGATAGTGGTAGTGGGGTGGTAGATGTCTAGTGCCCGTATGGCTTTAATCTGATAGTGGTAGATGTCTAGTCTCCATTATGGCTCTAATCTGATAGTGGTAGTGGGGTGGTAGATACCTATCCTCCATTATGGCTCTAATCTGATAGTGGTAGTGGGGTGGTAGATACCTAGTTTCCATTATGGCTCTAATCTGGTAGTGGTAGTGGGGTGGTAGATACCTAGTCTCCATTATGGCTCTAATATTGATAGTGGTAGTGGGGTGGTAGATGCCTAGTGCCTTTATGGCTCTAATCTAATAGTGGTAGTGGGGTGGTAGATGCCTAGTGCCTTTATGGCTCTAATCTGATAGTGGTAGTGGGGTGGTAGATGCCTAGTGCCTTTATGGCTCTAATCTGATAGTGGTAGTGGGGTGGTAGATGCCTAGTGCCCTTATGGCTCTAATCTGATAGTGGTAGTGGGGTGGTAGATACCTAGTCTCCATTATGGCTCTAATCTGATAGTGGTAGTGGGGTGGTAGATACCTATCCTCCATTATGGCTCTAATCTGATAGTGGTAGTGGGGTGGTAGATACCTAGTTTCCGTTATGGCTCTAATCTGGTAGTGATAGTGGGGTGGTACATACCTAGTCTCCATTATGGCTCTAATCTGATAGTGGTAGTGGGGTGGTAGATACCTAGTCTCCATTATGGCTCTAATCTGATAGTGGTAGTGGGGTGGTAGATGCCTAGTGCCCTTATGGCTCTAATCTGATAGTGGTAGTGGGGTGGTAGATACCTAGTGCCTTTATGGCTCTAATCTGATAGTGGTAGTGGGGTGGTAGATACCTAGTCTCCATTATGGCTCTAATCACATAGTGGTAGTGGGGTGGTAGATACCTAGTCTCCATTATGGCTCTAATCTGATAGAGGTAGAGGGGTGGTAGATACCTAGTCTCCATTATGGCTCTAATCTGATAGTGGTAGTGGGGTGGTAGATACCTAGTCTCCATTATGGCTCTAATCTGATAGTGGTAGTGGGGTGGGAGATACCTAGTCTCCATTATGGCTCTAATCTGATAGAGGTAGTGGGGTGGTAGATACCTAGTCTCCATTATGGCTCTAATCTGATAGTGGTAGTGGGGTGATAGATACCTAGTCTCCATTATGGCTCTAATCTAATAGTGGAAGTGGGGTGGTAGATGCCTAGTCTCCATTATGGCTCTAATCACATAGTGGTAGTGGGGTGGTAGATACCTAGTCTCCATTATGGCTCTAATCTGATAGAGGTAGAGGGGTGGTAGATACCTAGTCTCCATTATGGCTCTAATCTGATAGAGGTAGAGGGGTGGTAGATACCTAGTCTCCATTATGGCTCTAATCTGATAGTGGTAGTGGGGTGGTAGATACCTAGTCTCCATTATGGCTCTAATCTGATAGTGGTAGTGGGGTGGGAGATACCTAGTCTCCATTATGGCTCTAATCTGATAGAGGTAGTGGGGTGGGAGATACCTAGTCTCCATTATGGCTCTAATCTGATAGTGGTAGTGGGGTGGTAGATGTCTAGTGCCCGTATGGCTTTAATCTGATAGTGGTAGATGTCTAGTCTCCATTATGGCTCTAATCTGATAGTGGTAGTGGGGTGATAGATACCTAGTCTCCATTATGGCTCTAATCTAATAGTGGAAGTGGGGTGGTAGATGCCTAGTGCCTTTATGGCTCTAATCTGAAAGTGGTAGTGGGGTGGTAGATACCTAGTCTCCATTATGGCTCTAATCTGATAGTGGTAGTGGGGTGGTAGATACCTAGTCTCCATTATGGCTCTAATCTGATAGTGGTAGTGGGGTGGTAGATGCCTAGTGCCTTTATGGCTCTAATCTGATAGTGGTAGTGGGGTGATAGATGCCTAGTGCCCTTATGGCTCTAATCTGATAGTGGTAGTGGGGTGGTAGATACCTAGTCTCCATTATGGCTCTAATCTGATAGTGGTAGTGGGGTTGTTGATACCTAGCCTCCATTATGGCTCTAATTTGGTAGTGGTGTGGTAGATACCTAGTCTCCATTATGGCTCTAATCTGGTAGTGGTAGTGGGGTGGAAGATACCTAGTCTCCATTATGGCTCTAATCTGATAGTGGTAGTGGGTTGGTAGATACCTAGTCTCCATTATGGCTCTAATCTGGTAGTGGTAGTGGTGTGGTTGATACCTAGTCTCCATTATGGCTCTAATCTGGTAGTGGTAGTGGGGTGGTAGATACCTAGTCTCCATTATGGCTCTAATATTGATAGTGGTAGTGGGGTGGTAGATGCCTAGTGCCTTTATGGCTCTAATCTGATAGTGGTAGTGGGGTGGTAGATGCCTAGTGCCCTTATGGCTCTAATCTGATAGTGGTAGTGGGGTGGTAGATGCCAAGTGCCCTTATGGCTCTAATCTGATAGTGGTAGTGGGGTGGTAGATACCTAGTCTCCACTATGGCTCTAATCTGATAGTTGTAGTGGGGTGGAAGATACCTACTCTCCATTATGGCTCTAATCTGATAGTGGTAGTGGGGTGATAGATGCCTAGTGCCCTTATGGCTCTAATCTGATAGTGGTAGTGGGGTGGTAGATACCTAGTCTCCATTATGGCTCTAATCTGATAGTTATAGTGGGGTGGTAGATGCCTAGTGCCCTTATGGCTCTAATCTGATAGTGGTAGTGGGGTGGTAGATACCTAGTCTCCATTATGGCTCTAATCTAATAGTGGAAGTGGGGTGGTAGATGCCTAGTGCCTTTATGGCTCTAATCTGAAAGTGGTAGTGGGGTGGTAGATACCTAGTCTCCATTATGGCTCTAATCTGATAGTGGTAGTGGGGTGGTAGATACCTAGTCTCCATTATGGCTCTAATCTGATAGTGGTAGTGGGGTGGTAGATGCCTAGTGCCTTTATGGCTCTAATCTGATAGTGGTAGTGGGGTGATAGATGCCTAGTGCCCTTATGGCTCTAATCTGATAGTGGTAGTGGGGTGGTAGATACCTAGTCTCCATTATGGCTCTAATCTGATAGTGGTAGTGGGGTTGTTGATACCTAGCCTCCATTATGGCTCTAATTTGGTAGTGGTGTGGTAGATACCTAGTCTCCATTATGGCTCTAATCTGGTAGTGGTAGTGGGGTGGAAGATACCTAGTCTCCATTATGGCTCTAATCTGATAGTGGTAGTGGGTTGGTAGATACCTAGTCTCCATTATGGCTCTAATCTGGTAGTGGTAGTGGTGTGGTTGATACCTAGTCTCCATTATGGCTCTAATCTGGTAGTGGTAGTGGGGTGGTAGATACCTAGTCTCCATTATGGCTCTAATATTGATAGTGGTAGTGGGGTGGTAGATGCCTAGTGCCTTTATGGCTCTAATCTGATAGTGGTAGTGGGGTGGTAGATGCCTAGTGCCCTTATGGCTCTAATCTGATAGTGGTAGTGGGGTGGTAGATGCCAAGTGCCCTTATGGCTCTAATCTGATAGTGGTAGCGGGGTGGTAGATACCTAGTCTCCACTATGGCTCTAATCTGATAGTTGTAGTGGGGTGGAAGATACCTACTCTCCATTATGGCTCTAATCTGATAGTGGTAGTGGGGTGATAGATGCCTAGTGCCCTTATGGCTCTAATCTGATAGTGGTAGTGGGGTGGTAGATACCTAGTCTCCATTATGGCTCTAATCTGATAGTTATAGTGGGGTGGTAGATGCCTAGTGCCCTTATGGCTCTAATCTGATAGTGGTAGTGGGGTGGTAGATACCTAGTCTCCATTATGGCTCTAATCTGATAGTGGTAGTGGGGTGGTAGATGCCTAGTCTCCATTATGGCTCTAATCTAATAGTGGTAGTGGGGTGGTAGATGCCTAGTGCCTTTATGGCTCTAATCTGATAGTGGTAGTGGGGTGGTAGATGCCTAGTGCCCTTATGGCTCTAATCTGATAGTGGTAGTGGGGTGGTAGATGCCTAGTGCCCTTATGGCTCTAATCTGATAGAGGTAGTGGGGTGGTAGATACCTAGTCTCCATTATGGCTCTAATCTAATAGTGGTAGTGGGGTGGTAGATGCCTAGTGCCTTTATGGCTCTAATCTGATAGTGGTAGTGGGGTGGTAGATGCCTAGTGCCCTTATGGCTCTAATCTGGTAGTGGTAGTGGGGTGGTAGATACCTAGTCTCCATTATGGCTCTAATCTGATAGTGGTAGTGGGGTGGTAGATGCCTAGTGCCTTTATGGCTCTAATATGATAGTGGTAGTGGGGTGATAGATGCCTAGTGCCCTTATGGCTCTAATCTGATAGTGGTAGTGGGGTGGTAGATACCTAGTCTCCATTATGGCTCTAATCTGATAGTGATAGTGGGGTGGTAGATGCCTAGTGCCCTTATGGCTCTAATCTGATAGTGGTAGTGGGGTGGTAGATACCTAGTCTCCATTATGGCTCTAATCTGATAGTAGTAGTGGGGTGGTAGATGACAAGTACCTTTATGGCTCTAATCTGATAGTGGTAGTGGGGTGGTAGATGCCTAGTGCCCTTATGGCTCTAATCTAATAGTGGTAGTGGCGTGGTAGATGCCTAGTGCCTTTATGGCTCTAATCTGATAGTGGTAGTGGGGTGGTAGATGCCTAGTGCCTTTATGGCTCTAATCTGATAGTGGTAGTGGGGTGGTAGATGCCTAGTGCCTTTATGGCTCTAATCTGATAGTGGTAGTGGGGTGGTAGATGCCTAGTGCCTTTATGGCTCTAATCTGATAGTGGTAGTGGGGTGGTAGATGCCTAGTGCCCTTATGGCTCTAATCTGATAGTGGTAGTGGGGTGGTAGATACCTAGTCTCCATTATGGCTCTAATCTGATAGTGGTAGTGGGGTGGTAGATACCTATCCTCCATTATGGCTCTAATCTGATAGTGGTAGTGGGGTGGTAGATACCTAGTTTCCATTATGGCTCTAATCTGGTAGTGATAGTGGGGTGGTACATACCTAGTCTCCATTATGGCTCTAATCTGATAGTGGTAGTGGGGTGGTAGATACCTAGTCTCCATTATGGCTCTAATCTGATAGTGGTAGTGGGGTGGTAGATGCCTAGTGCCCTTATGGCTCTAATCTGATAGTGGTAGTGGGGTGGTAGATACCTAGTGCCTTTATGGCTCTAATCTGATAGTGGTAGTGGGGTGGTAGATACCTAGTCTCCATTATGTCTCTAATCTGATAGTGGTAGTGGGGTGGTTGATGTCTCCATTATGGCTCTAATCTGATAGTGGTAGTGGGGTGGTAGATACCTAGTCTCCATTATGGCTCTAATCACATAGTGGTAGTGGGGTGGTAGATACCTAGTCTCCATTATGGCTCTAATCTGATAGAGGTAGAGGGGTGGTAGATACCTAGTCTCCATTATGGCTCTAATCTGATAGTGGTAGTGGGGTGGTAGATACCTAGTCTCCATTATGGCTCTAATCTGATAGTGGTAGTGGGGTGGGAGATACCTAGTCTCCATTATGGATCTAATCTGATAGAGGTAGTGGGGTGGTAGATACCTAGTCTCCATTATGGCTCTAATCTAATAGTGGAAGTGGGGTGGTAGATGCCTAGTGCATTTATGGCTCTAATCTGTTAGTGGTAGTGGGGTGGTAGATACCTAGTCTCCATTATGGCTCTAATCTGATAGTGGTAGTGGGGTGGTAGATACCTAGTCTCCATTATGGCTCTAATCTGATAGTGGTAGTGGGGTGGTAGATGCCTAGTGCCTTTATGGCTCTAATATGATAGTGGAAGTGGGGTGGTAGATACCTAGTTTCCATTATGGCTCTAATCTGATAATGGTAGTGGGGTGGTAGATGCCTAGTGCCTTTATGGCTCTAATCTGATAGTGGTAGTGGGGTGGTAGATACCTAGTCTCCATTATGGCTCTAATCTGATAGTGGTAGATGTCTAGTCTCCATTATGGCTCTAATCTGATAGTGGTAGTGGGGTGATAGATACCTAGTCTCCATTATGGCTCTAATCTGATAGTGGAAGTGGGGTGGTAGATACCTAGTTTCCATTATGGCTCTAATCTGATAATGGTAGTGGGGTGGTAGATGCCTAGTGCCTTTATGGCTCTAATCTGATAGTGGTAGTGGGGTGGTAGATACCTAGTCTCCATTATGGCTCTAATCTGATAGTGGTAGTTGGGTGGTAGATGCCTAGTGCCTTTATGGCTCTAATCTAATAGTGGTAGTGGGGTGGTAGATGCCTAGTGCCTTTATGGCTCTAATCTGATAGTGGTAGTGGGGTGGTAGATGCCTAGTGCCCTTATGGCTCTAATCTGATAGTGGTAGTGGGGTGGTAGATGCCTAGTGCCCTTATGGCTCTAATCTGATAATGGTACTGGGGTGATAGATACCTAGTCTCCATTATGGCTCTAATCTGATAGAGGTAGTGGGGTGGTAGATACCTAGTCTCCATTATGGCTCTAATCTGATAGAGGTAGTGGGGTGGGAGATACCTAGTCTCCATTATGGCTCTTATCTGATATTGGTAGTGGTTTTGGTAGATGCCTACTGCCCTTATGGCTCTAATCTGATAGTGGTAGATGTCTAGTCTCCATTATGGCTCTAATCTGATAGTGGTAGTGGGGTGATAGATACCTAGTCTCCATTATGGCTCTAATCTGATAGTGGAAGTGGGGTGGTAGATACCTAGTTTCCATTATGGCTCTAATCTGATAGTGGTAGAGGGGTGGTAGATACCTAGTCTCCATTATGGCTCTAATCTGATAGTGGTAGTGGGGTGTTAGATACCTAGTCTCCATTATGGCTCTAATTTGGTAGTGGTAGTGGGGTGGTAGATACCTAGTCTCCATTATGGCTCTAATCTGGTAGTGGTAGTGGAAGATACCTAGTCTCCATTATGGCTCTAATCTGATAGTGGTAGTGGGTTGGTAGATACCTAGTCTCCATTATGGCTCTAATCTGATAGTGGTAGTGGGGTGGTAGATACCTAGTCTCCATTATGGCTCTAATCTGATAGTGGTAGTGGGGTGGTAGATGTCTAGTGCCTTTATGGCTCTAATCTGATAGTGGTAGTGGGGTGGTAGATGCCTAGTGCCCTTATGGCTCTAATCTGATAGTGGTAGTGGGGTGGTAGATACCTAGTCTCCATTATGGCTCTAATCTGATAGTGGTAGTGGGGTGGTAGATACCTATTCTCCACTATGGCTCTAATCTGATAGTTGTAGTGGAGTGGAAGATACCTACTCTCCATTATGGCTCTAATCTGATAGTGGTAGTGGGGTGAAAGATGCCTAGTGCCCTTATGGCTCTAATCTGATAGTAGTAGTGGGGTGGTAGATACCTAGTCTCCATTATGGCTCTAATCTTATAGTGAAAGTGGGGTGGTAGATGCCTAGTGCCTTTATGGCTCTAATCTGATAGTGGTAGTGGGGTGGTAGATACCTAGTCTCCACTATGGCTCTAATCTGATAGTTGTAGTGGGGTGGAAGATACCTACTCTCCATTATGGCTCTAATCTGATATTGGTAGTGGGGTGATAGGTGCCTAGTGCCCTTATGGCTCTAATCTGATAGTAGTAGTGGGGTGGTAGATGCCTAGTGCCCTTATGGCTCTAATCTGATAGTGGTAGTGGGGTGGTAGATACCTAGTCTCCATTATGGCTCTAATCTGATAGTGGTAGTGGGGTTGTTGATACCTAGCCTCCATTATGGCTCTAATTTGGTAGTGGTAGTGGGGTGGTAGATACCTAGTCTCCATTATGGCTCTAATCTGGTAGTGGTAGTGGGGTGGAAGATACCTAGTCTCCATTATGGCTCTAATCTGATAGTGGTAGTGGGTTGGTAGATACCTAGTCTCCATTATGGCTCTAATCTGGTAGTTTTAGTGGTGTGGTTGATACCTAGTCTCCATTATGGCTCTAATCTGGTAGTGGAAGTGGGGTGGTAGATACCTAGTCTCCATTATGGCTCTAATATTGATAGTGGTAGTGGGGTGGTAGATGCCTAGTGCCTTTATGGCTCTAATCTGATAGTGGTAGTGGGGTGGTAGATGCCTAGTGCCCTTATGGCTCTAATCTGATAGTGGTAGTGGGGTGGTAGATGCCAAGTGCCCTTATGGTTCTAATCTGATAGTGGTAGCGGGGTGGTAGATACCTAGTCTCCACTATGGCTCTAATCTGATAGTTGTAGTGGGGTGGAAGATACCTACTCTCCATTATGGCTCTAATCTGATAGTGGTAGTGGGGTGATAGATGCCTAGTGCCCTTATGGCTCTAATCTGATAGTGGTAGTGGGGTGGTAGATACCTAGTCTCCATTATGGCTCTAATCTGATAGTGATAGTGGGGTGGTAGATGCCTAGTCTCCATTATGGCTCTAATCTGATAGTGGTAGTGGGGTGATAGATACCTAGTCTCCATTATGGCTCTAATCTAATAGTGGTAGTGGGGTGGTAGATGCCTAGTGCCTTTATGGCTCTAATCTGATAGTGGTAGTGGGGTGGTAGATGCCTAGTGCCTTTATGGCTCTAATCTGATAGTGGTAGTGGGGTGGTAGATGCCTAGTGCCCATATGGCTCTAATCTGATAGTGGTAGTGGGGTGGTAGATACCTAGTCTCCATTATGGCTCTAATCTAATAGTGGTAGTGGGGTGGTAGATGCCTAGTGCCTTTATGGCTCTAATCTGATAGTGGTAGTGGGGTGGTAGATATCTAGTCTCCATTATGGCTCTAATCTGATAGTGGTAGTGGGGTTGTAGATACCTAGCCTCCATTATGGCTCTAATTTGGTAGTGGTAGTGGGGTGGTAGATACCTAGTCTCCATTATGGCTCTAATCTGGTAGTGGGGTGGAAGATACCTAGTCTCCATTATGGCTCTAATCTGATAGTGGTAGTGGGTTGGTAGATACCTAGTCTCTATTATGGCTCTAATCTGGTAGTGGTAGTGGTGTGGTTGATACCTAGTCTCCATTATGGCTCTAATCTGGTAGTGGTAGTGGGGTGGTAGATACCTAGTCTCCATTATGGCTCTAATCTGATAGTGGTAGTGGGGTGGTAGATGCCTAGTGCCCATATGGCTCTAATCTGATAGTGGTAGTGGGGTGGTAGATACCTAGTCTCCATTATGGCTCTAATCTGATAGTGGTAGTGGGGTGGTAGATGCCTAGTGCCTTTATGGCTCTAATCTGATAGTGGTAGTGGGGTGATAGATGCCTAGTGCCCTTATGGCTCTAATCTGATAGTGGTAGTGGGGTGGTAGATACCTAGTCTCCATTATGGCTCTAATCTGATAGTGGTAGTGGGGTTGTAGATACCTAGCCTCCATTATGGCTCTAATTTGGTAGTGGTAGTGGGGTGGTAGATACCTAGTCTCCATTATGGCTCTAATCTGGTAGTGGTAGTGGGGTGGAAGATACCTAGTCTCCATTATGGCTCTAATCTGGTAGTGGTAGTGGTGTGGTTGATACCTAGTCTCCATTATGGCTCTAATCTGGTAGTGGTAGTGGGGTGGTAGATACCTAGTCTCCATTATGGCTCTAATATTGATAGTGGTAGTGGGGTGGTAGATGCCTAGTCCCTTTATGGCTCTAATCTGATAGTGGTAGTGGGGTGGTAGATGCCTAGTGCCCTTATGGCTCTAATCTGATAGTGGTAGTGGGGTGGTAGATACCTAGTCTCCATTATGGCTCTAATCTGATAGAGGTAGTGGGGTGGTAGATACCTAGTCTCCATTATGGCTCTAATCTGATAGTGGTAGTGGGGTTGTAGATACCTAGCCTCCATTATGGCTCTAATTTGGTAGTGGTAGTGGGGTGGTAGATACCTAGTCTCCATTATGGCTCTAATCTGGTAGTGGTAGTGGGGTGGAAGATACCTAGTCTCCATTATGGCTCTAATCTGATAGTGGTAGTGGGTTGGTAGATACCTAGTCTCTATTATGGCTCTAATCTGGTAGTGGTAGTGGTGTGGTAGATACCTAGTCTCCATTATGGCTCTAATCTGGAAGTGGTAGTGGGGTGGTAGATACCTAGTCTCCATTATGGCTCTAATCTGATAGTGGTAGTGGGGTGGTAGATGCCTAGTGCCTTTATGGCTCTAATCTGATAGTGGTAGTGGGGTGGTAGATGCCAAGTGCCCTTATGGCTCTAATCTGATAGTGGTAGCGGGGTGGTAGATACCTAGTCTCCATTATGGCTCTAATCTGATAGTGATAGTGGGGTGGTAGATGCCTAGTGCCCTTATGGCTCTAATCTGATAGTGGTAGTGGGGTGGTAGATACCTAGTCTCCATTATGGCTCTAATCTGATAGTGGTAGTGGGGTGGTAGATGACAAGTACCTTTATGGCTCTAATCTGATAGTGGTAGTGGGGTGGTAGATGCCTAGTGCCCTTATGGCTCTAATCTAATAGTGGTAGTGGGGTGGTAGATGCCTAGTGCCTTTATGGCTCTAATCTGATAGTGGTAGTGGGGTGGTAGATGCCTAGTGCCTTTATGGCTCTAATCTGATAGTGGTAGTGGGGTGGTAGATGCCTAGTGCCCTTATGGCTCTAATCTGATAGTGGTAGTGGGGTGGTAGATAACTAGTCTCCATTATGGCTCTAATCTGATAGTGGTAGTGGGGTGGTAGATACCTAGTCTCCATTATGGCTCTAATCTGATAGTGGTAGTGGGGTGGTAGATACCTATCCTCCATTATGGCTCTAATCTGATAGTGGTAGTGGGGTGGTAGATACCTAGTTTCCATTATGGCTCTAATCTGGTAGTGGTAGTGGGGTGGTACATACCTAGTCTCCATTATGGCTCTAATCTGATAGTGGTAGTGGGGTGGTAGATACCTAGTCTCCATTATGGCTCTAATCTGATAGTGGTAGTGGGGTGGTAGATGCCTAGTGCCTTTATGGCTCTAATCTGATAGTGGTAGTGGGGTGGTAGATGCCTAGTGCCCTTATGGCTCTAATCTGATAGTGGTAGTGGGGTGGTAGATACCTAGTGCCTTTATGGCTCTAATCTGATAGTGGTAGTGGGGTGGTAGATACCTAGTCTCCATTATGTCTCTAATCTGATAGTGGTAGTGGGGTGGTTGATGTCTAGTCTCCATTATGGCTCTAATCTGATAGTGGTAGTGGGGTGGTAGATACCTAGTCTCCATTATGGCTCTAATCACATAGTGGTAGTGGGGTGGTAGATACCTAGTCTCCATTATGGCTCTAATCTGATAGAGGTAGAGGGGTGGTAGATACCTAGTCTCCATTATGGCTCTAATCTGATAGTGGTAGTGGGGTGGTAGATACCTAGTCTCCATTATGGCTCTAATCTGATAGTGGTAGTGGGGTGGGAGATACCTAGTCTCCATTATGGCTCTAATCTGATAGAGGTAGTGGGGTGGGAGATACCTAGTCTCCATTATGGCTCTAATCTGATAGTGGTAGTGGGGTGGTAGATGTCTAGTGCCCGTATGGCTTTAATCTGATAGTGGTAGATGTCTAGTCTCCATTATGGCTCTAATCTGATAGTGGTAGTGGGGTGATAGATACCTAGTCTCCATTATGGCTCTAATCTAATAGTGGAAGTGGGGTGGTAGATGCCTAGTGCCTTTATGGCTCTAATCTGATAGTGGTAGTGGGGTGGTAGATACCTAGTCTCCATTATGGCTCTAATCTGATAGTGGTAGTGGGGTGGTAGATACCTAGTCTCCATTATGGCTCTAATCTGATAGTGGTAGTGGGGTGGTAGATGCCTAGTGCCTTTATGGCTCTAATCTGATAGTGGTAGTGGGGTGATAGATGCCTAGTGCCCTTATGGCTCTAATCTGATAGTGGTAGTGGGGTGGTAGATACCTAGTCTCCATTATGGCTCTAATCTGGTAGTGGTAGTGGGGTGGAAGATACCTAGTCTCCATTATGGCTCTAATCTGATAGTGGTAGTGGGGTTGTTGATACCTAGCCTCCATTATGGCTCTAATTTGGTAGTGGTAGTGGGGTGGTAGATACCTAGTCTCCATTATGGCTCTAATCTGGTAGTGGTAGTGGGGTGGAAGATACCTAGTCTCCATTATGGCTCTAATCTGATAGTGGTAGTGGGTTGGTATATACCTAGTCTCCATTATGGCTCTAATCTGGTAGTGGTAGTGGTGTGGTTGATACCTAGTCTCCATTATGGCTCTAATCTGGTAGTGGTAGTGGGGTGGTAGATGCCAAGTGCCCTTATGGCTCTAATCTGATAGTGGTAGCGGGGTGGTAGATACCTAGTCTCCACTATGGCTCTAATCTGATAGTTGTAGTGGGGTGGAAGATACCTACTCTCCATTATGGCTCTAATCTGATAGTGGTAGTGTGGTGATAGATGCCTAGTGCCCTTATGGCTCTAATCTGATAGTGGTAGTGGGGTGGTAGATACCTAGTCTCCATTATGGCTCTAATCTGATAGTGATAGTGGGGTGGTAGATGCCTAGTGCCCTTATGGCTCTAATCTGATAGTGGTAGTGGGGTGGTAGATACCTAGTCTCCATTATGGCTCTAATCTGATAGTGGTAGTGGGGTGGTAGATGCCTAGTCTCCATTATGGCTCTAATCTAATAGTGGTAGTGGGGTGGTAGATGCCTAGTGCCTTTATGGCTCTAATCTGATAGTGGTAGTGGGGTGGTAGATGCCTAGTGCCCTTATGGCTCTAATCTGATAGTGGTAGTGGGGTGGTAGATGCCTAGTGCCCTTATGGCTCTAATCTGATAGAGGTAGTGGGGTGGTAGATACCTAGTCTCCATTATGGCTCTAATCTAATAGTGGTAGTGGGGTGGTAGATGCCTAGTGCCTTTATGGCTCTAATCTGATAGTGGTAGTGGGGTGATAGATGCCTAGTGCCCTTATGGCTCTAATCTGATAGTGGTAGTGGGGTGGTAGATACCTAGTCTCCATTATGGCTCTAATCTGATAGTGGTAGTGGGGTTGTTGATACCTAGCCTCCATTATGGCTCTAATTTGGTAGTGGTAGTGGGGTGGTAGATACCTAGTCTCCATTATGGCTCTAATCTGGTAGTGGTAGTGGGGTGGAAGATACCTAGTCTCCATTATGGCTCTAATCTGATAGTGGTAGTGGGTTGGTATATACCTAGTCTCCATTATGGCTCTAATCTGGTAGTGGTAGTGGTGTGGTTGATACCTAGTCTCCATCATGGCTCTAATCTGGTAGTGGTAGTGGGGTGGTAGATACCTAGTCTCCATTATGGCTCTAATATTGATAGTGGTAGTGGGGTGGTAGATGCCTAGTGCCTTTATGGCTCTAATCTGATAGTGGTAGTGGGGTGGTAGATGCCAAGTGCCCTTATGGCTCTAATCTGATAGTGGTAGCGGGGTGGTAGATGCCTAGTCTCCACTATGGCTCTAATCTGATAGTTGTAGTGGGGTGGAAGATACCTACTCTCCATTATGGCTCTAATCTGATAGTGGTAGTGTGGTGATAGATGCCTAGTGCCCTTATGGCTCTAATCTGATAGTGGTAGTGGGGTGGTAGATACCTAGTCTCCATTATGGCTCTAATCTGATAGTGATAGTGGGGTGGTAGATGCCTAGTGCCCTTATGGCTCTAATCTGATAGTGGTAGTGGGGTGGTAGATACCTAGTCTCCATTATGGCTCTAATCTGATAGTGGTAGTGGGGTGGTAGATGCCTAGTGCCTTTATGGCTCTAATCTGATAGTGGTAGTGGGGTGGTAGATGCCTAGTGCCCTTATGGCTCTAATCTGATAGTGGTAGTGGGGTGGTAGATGCCTAGTGCCCTTATGGCTCTAATCTGATAGAGGTAGTGGGGTGGTAGATACCTAGTCTCCATTATGGCTCTAATCTAATAGTGGTAGTGGGGTGGTAGATGCCTAGTGCCTTTATGGCTCTAATCTGATAGTGGTAGTGGGGTGGTAGATGCCTAGTGCCCTTATGGCTCTAATCTGGTAGTGGTAGTGGGGTGGTAGATACCTAGTCTCCATTATGGCTCTAATCTGA
This sequence comes from Salvelinus alpinus, assembly GCF_045679555.1. NCBI lineage: Eukaryota > Metazoa > Chordata > Actinopteri > Salmoniformes > Salmonidae > Salvelinus > Salvelinus alpinus. The sequence continues at coordinate 109,556 of NW_027256007.1, read as the reverse complement.
TAGTGGTAGTGGGGTGGTAGATGCCTAGTGCCTTTATGGCTCTAATATGATAGTGGTAGTGGGGTGATAGATGCCTAGTGCCCTTATGGCTCTAATCTGATAGTGGTAGTGGGGTGGTAGATACCTAGTCTCCATTATGGCTCTAATCTGATAGTGATAGTGGGGTGGTAGATGCCTAGTGCCCTTATGGCTCTAATCTGATAGTGGTAGTGGGGTGGTAGATACCTAGTCTCCATTATGGCTCTAATCTGATAGTAGTAGTGGGGTGGTAGATGACAAGTACCTTTATGGCTCTAATCTGATAGTGGTAGTGGGGTGGTAGATGCCTAGTGCCCTTATGGCTCTAATCTAATAGTGGTAGTGGGGTGGTAGATGCCTAGTGCCTTTATGGCTCTAATCTGATATTGGTAGTGGGGTGGTAGATGCCTAGTGCCTTTATGGCTCTAATCTGATAGTGGTAGTGGGGTGGTAGATGCCTAGTGCCTTTATGGCTCTAATCTGATAGTGGTAGTGGGGTGGTAGATGCCTAGTGCCTTTATGGCTCTAATCTGATAGTGGTAGTGGGGTGGTAGATGCCTAGTGCCCTTATGGCTCTAATCTGATAGTGGTAGTGGGGTGGTAGATACCTAGTCTCCATTATGGCTCTAATCTGATAGTGGTAGTGGGGTGGTAGATACCTATCCTCCATTATGGCTCTAATCTGATAGTGGTAGTGGGGTGGTAGATACCTAGTTTCCATTATGGCTCTAATCTGGTAGTGATAGTGGGGTGGTACATACCTAGTCTCCATTATGGCTCTAATCTGATAGTGGTAGTGGGGTGGTAGATACCTAGTCTCCATTATGTCTCTAATCTGATAGTGGTAGTGGGGTGGTAGATGCCTAGTGCCCTTATGGCTCTAATCTGATAGTGGTAGTGGGGTGGTAGATACCTAGTGCCTTTATGGCTCTAATCTGATAGTGGTAGTGGGGTGGTAGATACCTAGTCTCCATTATGTCTCTAATCTGATAGTGGTAGTGGGGTGGTTGATGTCTAGTCTCCATTATGGCTCTAATCTGATAGTGGTAGTGGGGTGGTAGATACCTAGTCTCCATTATGGCTCTAATCACATAGTGGTAGTGGGGTGGTAGATACCTAGTCTCCATTATGGCTCTAATCTGATAGAGGTAGAGGGGTGGTAGATACCTAGTCTCCATTATGGCTCTAATCTGATAGTGGTAGTGGGGTGGTAGATACCTAGTCTCCATTATGGCTCTAATCTGATAGTGGTAGTGGGGTGGTAGATACCTAGTCTCCATTATGGCTCTAATCTGATAGAGGTAGTGGGGTGGTAGATACCTAGTCTCCATTATGGCTCTAATCTGATAGTGGTAGTGGGGTGGTAGATGTCTAGTGCCCGTATGGCTTTAATCTGATAGTGGTAGATGTCTAGTCTCCATTATGGCTCTAATCTGATAGTGGTAGTGGGGTGATAGATACCTAGTCTCCATTATGGCTCTAATCTAATAGTGGAAGTGGGGTGGTAGATGCCTAGTGCCTTTATGGCTCTAATCTGATATTGGTAGTGGGGTGGTAGATGCCTAGTCTCCATTATGGCTCTAATCTGATAGTGGTAGTGGGGTGGTAGATGACAAGTACCTTTATGGCTCTAATCTGATAGTGGTAGTGGGGTGGTAGATGCCTAGTGCCCTTATGGCTCTAATCTAATAGTGGTAGTGGGGTGGTAGATGCCTAGTGCCTTTATGGCTCTAATCTGATATTGGTAGTGGGGTGGTAGATGCCTAGTGCCTTTATGGCTCTAATCTGATAGTGGTAGTGGGGTGGTAGATGCCTAGTGCCTTTATGGCTCTAATCTGATAGTGGTAGTGGGGTGGTAGATGCCTAGTGCCTTTATGGCTCTAATCTGATAGTGGTAGTGGGGTGGTAGATGTCTAGTCTCCATTATGGCTCTAATCTGATAGTGGTAGTGGGGTGATAGATACCTAGTCTCCATTATGGCTCTAATCTAATAGTGGAAGTGGGGTGGTAGATACCTAGTGCCTTTATGGCTCTAATCTGATAGTGGTAGTGGGGTGGTAGATACCTAGTCTCCATTATGGCTCTAATCTGATAGTGGTAGTGGGGTGGTAGATACCTAGTCTCCATTATGGCTCTAATCTGATAGTGGTAGTGGGGTGGTAGATACCTAGTCTCCATTATGGCTCTAATCTGATAGTGGTAGTGGGGTGGTAGATACCTAGTCTCCATTATGGCTCTAATCTGATAGTGGTAGTGGGGTTGTTGAAACCTAGCCTCCATTATGGCTCTAATTTGGTAGTGGTAGTGGGGTGATAGATACCTAGTCTCCATTATGGCTCTAATCTGATAGTGGAAGTGGGGTGGTAGATACCTAGTCTCCATTATGGCTCTAATCTGATAGTGGAAGTGGGGTGGTAGATACCTAGTTTCCATTATGGCTCTAATCTGATAATGGTAGTGGGGTGGTAGATGCCTAGTGCCTTTATGGCTCTAATCTGATAGTGGTAGTGGGGTGGTAGATGCCTAGTGCCCATATGGCTCTAATCTGATAGTGGTAGTGGGGTGGTAGATGCCTAGTGCCCTTATGGCTCTAATCTGATAGTGGTAGTGGGGTGGTAGATGCCTAGTGCCTTTATGGCTCTAATCTGATAGTGGTAGTGGGGTGGTAGATGCCTAGTGCCCTTATGGCTCTAATCTGGTAGTGGTAGTGGGGTGGTAGATACCTAGTCTCCATTATGGCTCTAATCTGATAGTGGTAGTGGGGTGGTAGATGCCTAGTGCCTTTATGGCTCTAATATGATAGTGGTAGTGGGGTGATAGATGCCTAGTGCCCTTATGGCTCTAATCTGATAGTGGTAGTGGGGTGGTAGATACCTAGTCTCCATTATGGCTCTAATCTGATAGTGATAGTGGGGTGGTAGATGCCTAGTGCCCTTATGGCTCTAATCTGATAGTGGTAGTGGGGTGGTAGATACCTAGTCTCCATTATGGCTCTAATCTGATAGTAGTAGTGGGGTGGTAGATGACAAGTACCTTTATGGCTCTAATCTGATAGTGGTAGTGGGGTGGTAGATGCCTAGTGCCCTTATGGCTCTAATCTAATAGTGGTAGTGGGGTGGTAGATGCCTAGTGCCTTTATGGCTCTAATCTGATATTGGTAGTGGGGTGGTAGATGCCTAGTGCCTTTATGGCTCTAATCTGATAGTGGTAGTGGGGTGGTAGATGCCTAGTGCCTTTATGGCTCTAATCTGATAGTGGTAGTGGGGTGGTAGATGCCTAGTGCCTTTATGGCTCTAATCTGATAGTGGTAGTGGGGTGGTAGATGCCTAGTGCCCTTATGGCTCTAATCTGATAGTGGTAGTGGGGTGGTAGATACCTAGTCTCCATTATGGCTCTAATCTGATAGTGGTAGTGGGGTGGTAGATACCTATCCTCCATTATGGCTCTAATCTGATAGTGGTAGTGGGGTGGTAGATACCTAGTTTCCATTATGGCTCTAATCTGGTAGTGATAGTGGGGTGGTACATACCTAGTCTCCATTATGGCTCTAATCTGATAGTGGTAGTGGGGTGGTAGATACCTAGTCTCCATTATGTCTCTAATCTGATAGTGGTAGTGGGGTGGTAGATGCCTAGTGCCCTTATGGCTCTAATCTGATAGTGGTAGTGGGGTGGTAGATACCTAGTGCCTTTATGGCTCTAATCTGATAGTGGTAGTGGGGTGGTAGATACCTAGTCTCCATTATGTCTCTAATCTGATAGTGGTAGTGGGGTGGTTGATGTCTAGTCTCCATTATGGCTCTAATCTGATAGTGGTAGTGGGGTTGTAGATACCTAGTCTCCATTATGGCTCTAATCACATAGTGGTAGTGGGGTGGTAGATACCTAGTCTCCATTATGGCTCTAATCTGATAGAGGTAGAGGGGTGGTAGATACCTAGTCTCCATTATGGCTCTAATCTGATAGTGGTAGTGGGGTGGTAGATACCTAGTCTCCATTATGGCTCTAATCTGATAGTGGTAGTGGGGTGGGAGATACCTAGTCTCCATTATGGCTCTAATCTGATAGAGGTAGTGGGGTGGTAGATACCTAGTCTCCATTATGGCTCTAATCTGATAGTGGTAGTGGGGTGGTAGATGTCTAGTGCCCGTATGGCTTTAATCTGATAGTGGTAGATGTCTAGTCTCCATTATGGCTCTAATCTGATAGTGGTAGTGGGGTGATAGATACCTAGTCTCCATTATGGCTCTAATCTAATAGTGGAAGTGGGGTGGTAGATGCCTAGTGCCTTTATGGCTCTAATCTGATATTGGTAGTGGGGTGGTAGATGCCTAGTCTCCATTATGGCTCTAATCTGATAGTAGTAGTGGGGTGGTAGATGACAAGTACCTTTATGGCTCTAATCTGATAGTGGTAGTGGGGTGGTAGATGCCTAGTGCCCTTATGGCTCTAATCTAATAGTGGTAGTGGGGTGGTAGATGCCTAGTGCCTTTATGGCTCTAATCTGATATTGGTAGTGGGGTGGTAGATGCCTAGTGCCTTTATGGCTCTAATCTGATAGTGGTAGTGGGGTGGTAGATGCCTAGTGCCTTTATGGCTCTAATCTGATAGTGGTAGTGGGGTGGTAGATGCCTAGTGCCTTTATGGCTCTAATCTGATAGTGGTAGTGGGGTGGTAGATGCCTAGTGCCCTTATGGCTCTAATCTGATAGTGGTAGTGGGGTGGTAGATACCTAGTCTCCATTATGGCTCTAATCTGATAGTGGTAGTGGGGTGGTAGATACCTATCCTCCATTATGGCTCTAATCTGATAGTGGTAGTGGGGTGGTAGATACCTAGTTTCCATTATGGCTCTAATCTGGTAGTGATTGTGGGGTGGTACATACCTAGTCTCCATTATGGCTCTAATCTGATAGTGGTAGTGGGGTGGTAGATACCTAGTCTCCATTATGTCTCTAATCTGATAGTGGTAGTGGGGTGGTAGATGCCTAGTGCCCTTATGGCTCTAATCTGATAGTGGTAGTGGGGTGGTAGATACCTAGTGCCTTTATGGCTCTAATCTGATAGTGGTAGTGGGGTGGTAGATACCTAGTCTCCATTATGGCTCTAATCTGATAGTGGTAGTGGGGTGGTAGATGTCTAGTCTCCATTATGGCTCTAATCTGCTAGTGGTAGTGGGGTGGTAGATACCTAGTCTCCATTATGGCTCTAATCACATAGTGGTAGTGGGGTGGTAGATACCTAGTCTCCATTATGGCTCTAATCTGATAGAGGTAGAGGGGTGGTAGATACCTAGTCTCCATTATGGCTCTAATCTGATAGTGGTAGTGGGGTGGTAGATACCTAGTCTCCATTATGGCTCTAATCTGATAGTGGTAGTGGGGTGGGAGATACCTAGTCTCCATTATGGCTCTAATCTGATAGAGGTAGTGGGGTGGTAGATACCTAGTCTCCATTATGGCTCTAATCTGATAGTGGTAGTGGGGTGGTAGATGTCTAGTGCCCGTATGGCTTTAATCTGATAGTGGTAGATGTCTAGTCTCCATTATGGCTCTAATCTGATAGTGGTAGTGGGGTGATAGATACCTAGTCTCCATTATGGCTCTAATCTAATAGTGGAAGTGGGGTGGTAGATACCTAGTGCCTTTATGGCTCTAATCTGATAGTGGTAGTGGGGTGGTAGATACCTAGTCTCCATTATGGCTCTAATCTGATAGTGGTAGTGGGGTGGTAGATACCTAGTCTCCATTATGGCTCTAATCTGATAGTGGTAGTGGGGTGGTAGATGCCTAGTGCCTTTATGGCTCTAATATGATAGTGGTAGTGGGGTGATAGATGCCTAGTGCCCTTATGGCTCTAATCTGATAGTGGTAGTGGGGTTGTTGATACCTAGCCTCCATTATGGCTCTAATTTGGTAGTGGTAGTGGGGTGATAGATACCTAGTCTCCATTATGGCTCTAATCTGATAGTGGAAGTGGGGTGGTAGATACCTAGTCTCCATTATGGCTCTAATCTGATAGTGGAAGTGGGGTGGTAGATACCTAGTTTCCATTATGGCTCTAATCTGATAATGGTAGTGGGGTGGTAGATGCCTAGTGCCTTTATGGCTCTAATCTGATAGTGGTAGTGGGGTGGTAGATGCCTAGTGCCCATATGGCTCTAATCTGATAGTGGTAGTGGGGTGGTAGATGCCTAGTGCCCTTATGGCTCTAATCTGATAGTGGTAGTGGGGTGGTAGATGCCTAGTGCCCTTATGGCTCTAATCTGATAATGGTACTGGGGTGATAGATACCTAGTCTCCATTATGGCTCTAATCTGATAGAGGTAGTGGGGTGGTAGATACCTAGTCTCCATTATGGCTCTAATCTGATAGAGGTAGTGGGGTGGGAGATACCTAGTCTCCATTATGGCTCTTATCTGATATTGGTAGTGGTTTTGGTAGATGCCTAGTGCCCTTATGGCTCTAATCTGATAGTGGTAGATGTCTAGTCTCCATTATGGCTCTAATCTGATAGTGGTAGTGGGGTGATAGATACCTAGTCTCCATTATGGCTCTAATCTGATAGTGGAAGTGGGGTGGTAGATACCTAGTTTCCATTATGGCTCTAATCTGATAATGGTAGTGGGGTGGTAGATGCCTAGTGCCTTTATGGCTCTAATCTGATAGTGGTAGTGGGGTGGTAGATGCCTAGTGCCCATATGGCTCTAATCTGATAGTGGTAGTGGGGTGGTAGATACCTAGTCTCCATTATGGCTCTAATCTGATAGTGGTAGTTGGGTGGTAGATGCCTAGTGCCTTTATGGCTCTAATCTGATAGTGGTAGTGGGGTGATAGATGCCTAGTGCCCTTATGGCTCTAATCTGATAGTGGTAGTGGGGTGGTAGATATCTAGTCTCCATTATGGCTCTAATCGGATAGTGGTAGTGGGGTTGTAGATACCTAGCCTCCATTATGGCTCTAATTTGGTAGTGGTAGTGGGGTGGTAGATACCTAGTCTCCATTATGGCTCTAATCTGGTAGTGGGGTGGAAGATACCTAGTCTCCATTATGGCTCTAATCTGATAGTGGTAGTGGTTTGGTAGATACCTAGTCTCTATTATGGCTCTAATCTGGTAGTGGTAGTGGTGTGGTTGATACCTAGTCTCCATTATGGCTCTAATCTGGTAGTGGTAGTGGGGTGGTAGATACCTAGTCTCCATTATGGCTCTAATCTGATAGTGGTAGTGGGGTGGTAGATACCTAGTCTCCATTATGGCTCTAATATTGATAGTGGTAGTGGGGTGGTAGATGCCTAGTGCCTTTATGGCTCTAATCTGATAGTGGTAGTGGGGTGGTAGATGCCTAGTGCCCTTATGGCTCTAATCTGGTAGTGGTAGTGGGGTGGTAGATACCTAGTCTCCATTATGGCTCTAATCTGATAGTGATAGTGGGGTGGTAGATGCCTAGTGCCCTTATGGCTCTAATCTGATAGTGGTAGTGGGGTGGTAGATACCTAGTCTCCATTATGGCTCTAATCTGATAGTGGTAGTGGGGTGGTAGATGACAAGTACCTTTATGGCTCTAATCTGATAGTGGTAGTGGGGTGGTAGATGCCTAGTGCCCTTATGGCTCTAATATAATAGTGGTAGTGGGGTGGTAGATGCCTAGTGCCTTTATGGCTCTAATCTGATAGTGGTAGTGGGGTGGTAGATGCCTAGTGCCTTTATGGCTCTAATCTGATAGTGGTAGTGGGGTGGTAGATGCCTAGTGCCTTTATGGCTCTAATCTGATAGTGGTAGTGGGGTGGTAGATGCCTAGTGCCCTTATGGCTCTAATCTGATAGTGGTAGTGGGGTGGTAGATACCTAGTCTCCATTATGGCTCTAATCTGATAGTGGTAGTGGGGTGGTAGATACCTAGTTTCCATTATGGCTCTAATCTGGTAGTGATAGTGGGGTGGTACATACCTAGTCTCCATTATGGCTCTAATCTGATAGTGGTAGTGGGGTGGTAGATACCTAGTCTCCATTATGGCTCTAATCTGATAGTGGTAGTGGGGTGGTAGATGCCTAGTGCCTTTATGGCTCTAATCTGATAGTGGTAGTGGGGTGGTAGATGCCTAGTGCCCTTATGGCTCTAATCTGATAGTGGTAGTGGGGTGGTAGATACCTAGTGCCTTTATGGCTCTAATCTGATAGTGGTAGTGGGGTGGTAGATACCTAGTCTCCATTATGTCTCTAATCTGATAGTGGTAGTGGGGTGGTTGATGTCTAGTCTCCATTATGGCTCTAATCTGATAGTGGTAGTGGGGTGGTAGATACCTAGTCTCCATTATGGCTCTAATCACATAGTGGTAGTGGGGTGGTAGATACCTAGTCTCCATTATGGCTCTAATCTGATAGAGGTAGAGGGGTGGTAGATACCTAGTCTCCATTATGGCTCTAATCTGATAGTGGTAGTGGGGTGGTAGATACCTAGTCTCCATTATGGCTCTAATCTGATAGTGGTAGTGGGGTGGGAGATACCTAGTCTCCATTATGGCTCTAATCTGATAGAGGTAGTGGGGTGGTAGATACCTAGTCTCCATTATGGCTCTAATCTGATAGTGGTAGTGGGGTGGTAGATGTCTAGTGCCCGTATGGCTTTAATCTGATAGTGGTAGATGTCTAGTCTCCATTATGGCTCTAATCTGATAGTGGTAGTGGGGTGATAGATACCTAGTCTCCATTATGGCTCTAATCTAATAGTGGAAGTGGGGTGGTAGATGCCTAGTGCCTTTATGGCTCTAATCTGATAGAGGTAGTGGGGTGGTAGATACCTAGTCTCCATTATGGCTCTAATCTGATAGTGGTAGTGGGATGGTAGATGTCTAGTGCCCGTATGGCTTTAATCTGATAGTGGTAGATGTCTAGTCTCCATTATGGCTCTAATCTGATAGTGGTAGTGGGGTGATAGATACCTAGTCTCCATTATGGCTCTAATCTGATAGTGGAAGTGGGGTGGTAGATGCCTAGTGCCTTTATGGCTCTAATCTGATAGTGGTAGTGGGGTGGTAGATACCTAGTCTCCATTATGGCTCTAATCTGATAGTGGTAGTGGGGTGGTAGATACCTAGTCTCCATTATGGCTCTAATCTGATAGTGGTAGTGGGGTGGTAGATGCCTAGTGCCTTTATGGCTCTAATCTGATAGTGGTAGTGGGGTGGTAGATGCCTAGTGCCTTTATGGCTCTAATCTGATAGTGGTAGTGGGGTGGTAGATAACTAGTCTCCAGTATGGCTCTAATCTGATAGTGGTAGTGGGGTGGTAGATACCTAGTCTCCATTATGGCTCTAATCTGATAGTGGTAGTGGGGTGGTAGATACCTATCCTCCATTATGGCTCTAATCTGATAGTGGTAGTGGGGTGGTAGATACCTAGTTTCCATTATGGCTCTAATCTGGTAGTGGTAGTGGGGTGGTACATACCTAGTCTCCATTATGGCTCTAATCTGATAGTGGTAGTGGGGTGGTAGAAGCCTAGTGCCTTTATGGCTCTAATCTGATAGTGGTAGTGGGGTGGTAGATACCTATCCTCCATTATGGCTCTAATCTGATAGTGGTAGTGGGGTGGTAGATACCTAGTCTCCATTATGGCTCTAATCTGATAGTGGTAGTGGGGTGGTAGATGCCTAGTGCCTTTATGGCTCTAATCTGATAGTGGTAGTGGGGTGGTAGATGCCTAGTGCCTTTATGGCTCTAATCTGATAGTGGTAGTGGGGTGGTAGATAACTAGTCTCCAGTATGGCTCTAATCTGATAGTGGTAGTGGGGTGGTAGATACCTAGTCTCCATTATGGCTCTAATCTGATAGTGGTAGTGGGGTGGTAGATACCTATCCTCCATTATGGCTCTAATCTGATAGTGGTAGTGGGGTGGTAGATACCTAGTTTCCATTATGGCTCTAATCTGGTAGTGGTAGTGGGGTGGTACATACCTAGTCTCCATTATGGCTCTAATCTGATAGTGGTAGTGGGGTGGTAGAAGCCTAGTGCCTTTATGGCTCTAATCTGATAGTGGTAGTGGGGTGGTAGATACCTATCCTCCATTATGGCTCTAATCTGATAGTGGTAGTGGGGTGGTAGATACCTAGTCTCCATTATGGCTCTAATCTGATAGTGGTAGTGGGGTGGTAGATGCCTAGTGCCTTTATGGCTCTAATCTGATAGTGGTAGTGGGGTGATAGATGCCTAGTGCCCTTATGGCTCTAATCTGATAGTGGTATTGGGGTGGTAGATACCTAGTCTCCACTATGGCTCTAATCTGATAGTGATAGTGGGGTGGTAGATGCCTAGTGCCCTTATGGCTCTAATCTGATAGTGGTAGTGGGGTGGTAGATACCTAGTCTCCATTATGGCTCTAATCTGATAGTGGTAGTGGGGTGGTAGATGACAAGTACCTTTATGGCTCTAATCTGATAGTGGTAGTGGGGTGGTAGATGCCTAGTGCCTTTATGGCTCTAATATGATAGTGGTAGTGGGGTGGTAGATGCCTAGTGCCTTTATGGCTCTAATCTGATAGTGGTAGTGGGGTGGTGGATAACTAGTCTCCATTATGGCTCTAATCTGATAGTGGTAGTGGGGTGGTAGATACCTAGTCTCCATTATGGCTCTAATCTGATAGTGGTAGTGGGGTGGTAGATACCTATCCTCCATTATGGCTCTAATCTGATAGTGGTAGTGGGGTGGTAGATACCTAGTTTCCATTATGGCTCTAATCTGGTAGTGGTAGTGGGGTGGTAGATACCTAGTCTCCATTATGGCTCTAATCTGATAGTGGTAGTGGGGTGGTAGATGCCTAGTGCCTTTATGGCTCTAATCTGATAGTGGTAGTGGGGTGGTAGATACCTATCCTCCATTATGGCTCTAATCTGATAGTGGTAGTGGGGTGGTAGATACCTAGTCTCCATTATGGCTCTAATCTGATAGTGGTAGTGGGGTGGTAGATGCCTAGTGCCTTTATGGCTCTAATCTGATAGTGGTAGTGGGGTGATAGATGCCTAGTGCCCTTATGGCTCTAATCTGATAGTGGTAGTGGGGTGGTAGATACCTAGTCTCCATTATGGCTCTAATCTGATAGTGGTAGTGGGGTTGTTGATACCTAGCCTCCATTATGGCTCTAATTTGGTAGTGGTAGTGGGGTGGTAGATACCTAGTCTCCATTATGGCTCTAATCTGGTAGTGGTAGTGGGGTGGAAGATACCTAGTCTCCATTATGGCTCTAATCTGATAGTGGTAGTGGGTTGGTAGATACCTAGTCTCCATTATGGCTCTAATCTGGTAGTGGTAGTGGTGTGGTTGATACCTAGTCTCCATTATGGCTCTAATCTGGTAGTGGAAGTGGGGTGGTAGATACCTAGTCTCCATTATGGCTCTAATATTGATAGTGGTAGTGGGGTGGTAGATGCCTAGTGCCTTTATGGCTCTAATCTGATAGTGGTAGTGGGGTGGTAGATGCCTAGTGCCCTTATGGCTCTAATCTGATAGTGGTAGTGGGGTGGTAGATGCCAAGTGCCCTTATGGCTCTAATCTGATAGTGGTAGCGGGGTGGTAGATACCTAGTCTCCACTATGGCTCTAATCTGATAGTTGTAGTGGGGTGGAAGATACCTACTCTCCATTATGGCTCTAATCTGATAGTGGTAGTGGGGTGATAGATGCCTAGTGCCCTTATGGCTCTAATCTGATAGTGGTAGTGGGGTGGTAGATACCTAGTCTCCATTATGGCTCTAATCTGATAGTGATAGTGGGGTGGTAGATGCGAAGTCTCCATTATGGCTCTAATCTGATAGTGGTAGTGGGGTGATAGATACCTAGTCTCCATTATGGCTCTAATCTAATAGTGGTAGTGGGGTGGTAGATGCCTAGTGCCTTTATGGCTCTAATCTGATAGTGGTAGTGGGGTGGTAGATGCCTAGTGCCTTTATGGCTCTAATCTGATAGTGGTAGTGGGGTGGTAGATGCCTAGTGCCCATATGGCTCTAATCTGATAGTGGTAGTGGGGTGGTAGATACCTAGTCTCCATTATGGCTCTAATCTAATAGTGGTAGTGGGGTGGTAGATGCCTAGTGCCTTTATGGCTCTAATCTGATAGTGGTAGTGGGGTGGTAGATATCTAGTCTCCATTATGGCTCTAATCTGATAGTGGTAGTGGGGTGGTAGATACCTAGTCTCCATTATGGCTCTAATCTGGTAGTGGGGTGGAAGATACCTAGTCTCCATTATGGCTCTAATCTGATAGTGGTAGTGGGTTGGTAGATACCTAGTCTCTATTATGGCTCTAATCTGGTAGTGGTAGTGGTGTGGTTGATACCTAGTCTCCATTATGGCTCTAATCTGGTAGTGGTAGTGGGGTGGTAGATACCTAGTCTCCATTATGGCTCTAATCTGATAGTGGTAGTGGGGTGGTAGATGCCTAGTGCCCATATGGCTCTAATCTGATAGTGGTAGTGGGGTGGTAGATACCTAGTCTCCATTATGGCTCTAATCTGATAGTGGTAGTGGGGTGGTAGATGCCTAGTGCCTTTATGGCTCTAATCTGATAGTGGTAGTGGGGTGATAGATGCCTAGTGCCCTTATGGCTCTAATCTGATAGTGGTAGTGGGGTGGTAGATACCTAGTCTCCATTATGGCTCTAATCTGGTAGTGGGGTGGAAGATACCTAGTCTCCATTATGGCTCTAATCTGATAGTGGTAGTGGGTTGGTAGATACCTAGTCTCTATTATGGCTCTAATCTGGTAGTGGTAGTGGTGTGGTTGATACCTAGTCTCCATTATGGCTCTAATCTGGTAGTGGTAGTGGGGTGGTAGATACCTAGTCTCCATTATGGCTCTAATCTGATAGTGGTAGTGGGGTGGTAGATGCCTAGTGCCCATATGGCTCTAATCTGATAGTGGTAGTGGGGTGGTAGATACCTAGTCTCCATTATGGCTCTAATCTGATAGTGGTAGTGGGGTGGTAGATGCCTAGTGCCTTTATGGCTCTAATCTGATAGTGGTAGTGGGGTGATAGATGCCTAGTGCCCTTATGGCTCTAATCTGATAGTGGTAGTGGGGTGGTAGATACCTAGTCTCCATTATGGCTCTAATCTGATAGTGGTAGTGGGATGGTAGATACCTAGTCTCCATTATGGCTCTAATCTGATAGTGGTAGTGGGGTGGTAGATACCTAGTCTCCATTATGGCTCTAATCTAATAGTGGAAGTGGGGTGGTAGATGCCTAGTGCCTTTATGGCTCTAATCTGATAGTGGTAGTGGGGTGGTAGATACCTAGTCTCCATTATGGCTCTAATCTGATAGTGGTAGTGGGGTGGTAGATACCTAGTCTCCATTATGGCTCTAATCTGATAGTGATAGTGGGGTGGTAGATGCCTAGTCTCCATTATGGCTCTAATCTGATAGTGGTAGTGGGGTGATAGATACCTAGTCTCCATTATGGCTCTAATCTAATAGTGGTAGTGGGGTGGTAGATGCCTAGTGCCTTTATGGCTCTAATCTGATAGTGGTAGTGGGGTGGTAGATGCCTAGTGCCTTTATGGCTCTAATCTGATAGTGGTAGTGGGGTGGTAGATGCCTAGTGCCCATATCGCTCTAATCTGATAGTGGTAGTGGGGTGGTAGATACCTAGTCTCCATTATGGCTCTAATCTAATAGTGGTAGTGGGGTGGTAGATGCCTAGTGCCTTTATGGCTCTAATCTGATAGTGGTAGTGGGGTGGTAGATATCTAGTCTCCATTATGGCTCTAATCTGATAGTGGTAGTGGGGTGGTAGATACCTAGTCTCCATTATGGCTCTAATCTGGTAGTGGGGTGGAAGATACCTAGTCTCCATTATGGCTCTAATCTGATAGTGGTAGTGGGTTGGTAGATACCTAGTCTCTATTATGGCTCTAATCTGGTAGTGGTAGTGGTGTGGTTGATACCTAGTCTCCATTATGGCTCTAATCTGGTAGTGGTAGTGGGGTGGTAGATACCTAGTCTCCATTATGGCTCTAATCTGATAGTGGTAGTGGGGTGGTAGATGCCTAGTGCCCATATGGCTCTAATCTGATAGTGGTAGTGGGGTGGTAGATACCTAGTCTCCATTATGGCTCTAATCTGATAGTGGTAGTGGGGTGGTAGATGCCTAGTGCCTTTATGGCTCTAATCTGATAGTGGTAGTGGGGTGATAGATGCCTAGTGCCCTTATGGCTCTAATCTGATAGTGGTAGTGGGGTGGTAGATTCTAGTCTCCATTATGGCTCTAATCTGGTAGTGGGGTGGAAGATACCTAGTCTCCATTATGGCTCTAATCTGATAGTGGTAGTGGGTTGGTAGATACCTAGTCTCTATTATGGCTCTAATCTGGTAGTGGTAGTGGTGTGGTTGATACCTAGTCTCCATTATGGCTCTAATCTGGTAGTGGTAGTGGGGTGGTAGATACCTAGTCTCCATTATGGCTCTAATCTGATAGTGGTAGTGGGGTGGTAGATGCCTAGTGCCCATATGGCTCTAATCTGATAGTGGTAGTGGGGTGGTAGATACCTAGTCTCCATTATGGCTCTAATCTGATAGTGGTAGTGGGGTGGTAGATGCCTAGTGCCTTTATGGCTCTAATCTGATAGTGGTAGTGGGGTGATAGATGCCTAGTGCCCTTATGGCTCTAATCTGATAGTGGTAGTGGGGTGGTAGATACCTAGTCTCCATTATGGCTCTAATCTGATAGTGGTAGTGGGATGGTAGATACCTAGTCTCCATTAGATACCTAGTCTCCATTATGGCTCTAATCTGATAGTGGAAGTGGGGTGGTAGATGCCTAGTGCCTTTATGGCTCTAATCTGATAGTGGTAGTGGGGTGGTAGATACCTATTCTCCATTATGGCTCTAATCTGATAGTGGTAGTGGGGTGGTAGATACCTAGTCTCCATTATGGCTCTAATCTGATAGTGGTAGTGGGGTGATAGATACCTAGTCTCCATTATGGCTCTAATCTAATAGTGGAAGTGGGGTGGTAGATGCCTAGTGCCTTTATGGCTCTAATCTGATAGTGGTAGTGGGGTGGTAGATACCTAGTCTCCATTATGGCTCTAATCTGATAGTGGTAGTGGGGTGGTAGATACCTAGTCTCCATTATGGCTCTAATCTGATAGTGGTAGTGGGGTGGTAGATGCCTAGTGCCTTTATGGCTCTAATCTGATAGTGGTAGTGGGGTGGTAGATGCCTAGTGCCTTTATGGCTCTAATCTGATAGTGGTAGTGGGGTGGTAGATACCTAGTCTCCAGTATGGCTCTAATCTGATAGTGGTAGTGGGGTGGTAGATACCTAGTCTCCATTATGGCTCTAATCTGATAGTGGTAGTGGGGTGGTAGATACCTATCCTCCATTATGGCTCTAATCTGATAGTGGTAGTGGGGTGGTAGATACCTAGTTTCCATTATGGCTCTAATCTGGTAGTGGTAGTGGGGTGGTACATACCTAGTCTCCATTATGGCTCTAATCTGATAGTGGTAGTGGGGTGGTAGATGCCTAGTGCCTTTATGGCTCTAATCTGATAGTGGTAGTGGGGTGGTAGATACCTATCCTCCATTATGGCTCTAATCTGATAGTGGTAGTGGGGTGGTAGATACCTAGTCTCCATTATGGCTCTAATCTGATAGTGGTAGTGGGGTGGTAGATGCCTAGTGCCTTTATGGCTCTAATCTGATAGTGGTAGTGGGGTGATAGATGCCTAGTGCCCTTATGGCTCTAATCTGATAGTGGTAGTGGGGTGGTAGATACCTAGTCTCCACTATGGCTCTAATCTGATAGTGATAGTGGGGTGGTAGATGCTTAGTGCCCTTATGGCTCTAATCTGATAGTGGTAGTGGGGTGGTAGATACCTAGTCTCCATTATGGCTCTAATCTGATAGTGGTAGTGGGGTGGTAGATGACAAGTACCTTTATGGCTCTAATCTGATAGTGGTAGTGGGGTGGTAGATGCCTAGTGCCTTTATGGCTCTAATATGATAGTGGTAGTGGGGTGGTAGATGCCTAGTGCCTTTATGGCTCTAATCTGATAGTGGTAGTGGGGTGGTGGATAACTAGTCTCCATTATGGCTCTAATCTGATAGTGGTAGTGGGGTGGTAGATACCTAGTCTCCATTATGGCTCTAATCTGATAGTGGTAGTGGGGTGGTAGATACCTATCCTCCATTATGGCTCTAATCTGATAGTGGTAGTGGGGTGGTAGATACCTAGTTTCCATTATGGCTCTAATCTGGTAGTGGTAGTGGGGTGGTAGATACCTAGTCTCCATTATGGCTCTAATCTGATAGTGGTAGTGGGGTGATAGATACCTAGTCTCCATTATGGCTCTAATCTAATAGTGGTAGTGGGGTGGTAGATACCTAGTCTCCATTATGGCTCTAATCTGATAGTGGTAGTGGGGTTGTTGATACCTAGCCTCCATTATGGCTCTAATTTGGTAGTGGTAGTGGGGTGGTAGATACCTAGTCTCCATTATGGCTCTAATCTGGTAGTGGTAGTGGGGTGGAAGATACCTAGTCTCCATTATGGCTCTAATCTGATAGTGGTAGTGGGTTGGTAGATACCTAGTCTCCATTATGGCTCTAATCTGGTAGTGGTAGTGGTGTGGTTGATACCTAGTCTCCATTATGGCTCTAATCTGGTAGTGGACGTGGGGTGGTAGATACCTAGTCTCCATTATGGCTCTAATATTGATAGTGGTAGTGGGGTGGTAGATGCCTAGTGCCTTTATGGCTCTAATCTGATAGTGGTAGTGGGGTGGTAGATGCCTAGTGCCCTTATGGCTCTAATCTGATAGTGGTAGTGGGGTGGTAGATGCCAAGTGCCCTTATGGCTCTAATCTGATAGTGGTAGCGGGGTGGTAGATACCTAGTCTCCACTATGGCTCTAATCTGATAGTTGTAGTGGGGTGGAAGATACCTACTCTCCATTATGGCTCTAATCTGATAGTGGTAGTGGGGTGATAGATGCCTAGTGCCCTTATGGCTCTAATCTGATAGTGGTAGTGGGGTGGTAGATACCTAGTCTCCATTATGGCTCTAATCTGATAGTGATAGTGGGGTGGTAGATGCCTAGTCTCCATTATGGCTCTAATCTGATAGTGGTAGTGGGGTGATAGATACCTAGTCTCCATTATGGCTCTAATCTAATAGTGGTAGTGGGGTGGTAGATGCCTAGTGCCTTTATGGCTCTAATCTGATAGTGGTAGTGGGGTGGTAGATGCCTAGTGCCTTTATGGCTCTAATCTGATAGTGGTAGTGGGGTGGTAGATGCCTAGTGCCCATATGGCTCTAATCTGATAGTGGTAGTGGGGTGGTAGATACCTAGTCTCCATTATGGCTCTAATCTAATAGTGGTAGTGGGGTGGTAGATGCCTAGTGCCTTTATGGCTCTAATCTGATAGTGGTAGTGGGGTGGTAGATATCTAGTCTCCATTATGGCTCTAATCTGATAGTGGTAGTGGGGTTGTAGATACCTAGCCTCCATTATGGCTCTAATTTGGTAGTGGTAGTGGGGTGGTAGATACCTAGTCTCCATTATGGCTCTAATCTGGTAGTGGGGTGGAAGATACCTAGTCTCCATTATGGCTCTAATCTGATAGTGGTAGTGGGTTGGTAGATACATAGTCTCTATTATGGCTCTAATCTGGTAGTGGTAGTGGTGTGGTTGATACCTAGTCTCCATTATGGCTCTAATCTGGTAGTGGTAGTGGGGTGGTAGATACCTAGTCTCCATTATGGCTCTAATCTGATAGTGGTAGTGGGGTGGTAGATGCCTAGTGCCCATATGGCTCTAATCTGATAGTGGTAGTGGGGTGGTAGATACCTAGTCTCCATTATGGCTCTAATCTGATAGTGGTAGTGGGGTGGTAGATGCCTAGTGCCTTTATGGCTCTAATCTGATAGTGGTAGTGGGGTGATAGATGCCTAGTGCCCTTATGGCTCTAATCTGATAGTGGTAGTGGGGTGGTAGATACCTAGTCTCCATTATGGCTCTAATCTGATAGTGGTAGTGGGGTTGTAGATACCTAGCCTCCATTATGGCTCTAATTTGGTAGTGGTAGTGGGGTGGTAGATACCTAGTCTCCATTATGGCTCTAATCTGGTAGTGGTAGTGGGGTGGAAGATACCTAGTCTCCATTATGGCTCTAATCTGGTAGTGGTAGTGGTGTGGTTGATACCTAGTCTCCATTATGGCTCTAATCTGGTAGTGGTAGTGGGGTGGTAGATACCTAGTCTCCATTATGGCTCTAATATTGATAGTGGTAGTGGGGTGGTAGATGCCTAGTGCCTTTATGGCTCTAATCTGATAGTGGTAGTGGGGTGGTAGATGCCTAGTGCCCTTATGGCTCTAATCTGATAGTGGTAGTGGGGTGGTAGATACCTAGTCTCCAATATGGCTCTAATCTGATAGAGGTAGTGGGGTGGTAGATACCTAGTCTCCATTATGGCTCTAATCTGATAGTGGTAGTGGGGTTGTAGATACCTAGCCTCCATTATGGCTCTAATTTGGTAGTGGTAGTGGGGTGGTAGATACCTAGTCTCCATTATGGCTCTAATCTGGTAGTGGTAGTGGGGTGGAAGATACCTAGTCTCCATTATGGCTCTAATCTGATAGTGGTAGTGGGTTGGTAGATACCTAGTCTCTATTATGGCTCTAATCTGGTAGTGGTAGTGGTGTGGTAGATACCTAGTCTCCATTATGGCTCTAATCTGGAAGTGGTAGTGGGGTGGTAGATACCTAGTCTCCATTATGGCTCTAATCTGATAGTGGTAGTGGGGTGGTAGATGCCTAGTGCCTTTATGGCTCTAATCTGATAGTGGTAGTGGGGTGGTAGATGCCTAGTGCCCTTATGGCTCTAATCTGATAGTGGTAGTGGGGTGGTAGATACCTAGTCTCCAATATGGCTCTAATCTGATAGTGGTAGTGGGGTGGTAGATGCATAGTGCCTTTATGGCTCTAATCTGATAGTGGTAGTGGGGTGGTAGATGCCAAGTGCCCTTATGGCTCTAATCTGATAGTGGTAGCGGGGTGGTAGATACCTAGTCTCCATTATGGCTCTAATCTGATAGTGATAGTGGGGTGGTAGATGCCTAGTGCCCTTATGGCTCTAATCTGATAGTGGTAGTGGGGTGGTAGATACCTAGTCTCCATTATGGCTCTAATCTGATAGTGGTAGTGGGGTGGTAGATGACAAGTACCTTTATGGCTCTAATCTGATAGTGGTAGTGGGGTGGTAGATGCCTAGTGCCCTTATGGCTCTAATCTAATAGTGGTAGTGGGGTGGTAGATGCCTAGTGCCTTTATGGCTCTAATCTGATAGTGGTAGTGGGGTGGTAGATGCCTAGTGCCTTTATGGCTCTAATCTGATAGTGGTAGTGGGGTGGTAGATGCCTAGTGCCTTTATGGCTCTAATCTGATAGTGGTAGTGGGGTGGTAGATGCCTAGTGCCTTTATTGCTCTAATCTGATAGTGGTAGTGGGGTGGTAGATGCCTAGTGCCCTTATAGCTCTAATCTGATAGTGGTAGTGGGGTGGTAGATAACTAGTCTCCATTATGGCTCTAATCTGATAGTGGTAGTGGGGTGGTAGATACCTAGTCTCCATTATGGCTCTAATCTGATAGTGGTAGTGGGGTGGTAGATACCTATCCTCCATTATGGCTCTAATCTGATAGTGGTAGTGGGGTGGTAGATACCTAGTTTCCATTATGGCTCTAATCTGGTAGTGGTAGTGGGGTGGTACATACCTAGTCTCCATTATGGCTCTAATCTGATAGTGGTAGTGGGGTGGTAGATACCTAGTCTCCATTATGGCTCTAATCTGATAGTGGTAGTGGGGTGGTAGATGCCTAGTGCCTTTATGGCTCTAATCTGATAGTGGTAGTGGGGTGGTAGATGCCTAGTGCCCTTATGGCTCTAATCTGATAGTGGTAGTGGGGTGGTAGATACCTAGTGCCTTTATGGCTCTAATCTGATAGTGGTAGTGGGGTGGTAGATACCTAGTCTCCATTATGTCTCTAATCTGATAGTGGTAGTGGGGTGGTTGATGTCTAGTCTCCATTATGGCTCTAATCTGATAGTTGTAGTGGGGTGGTAGATACCTAGTCTCCATTATGGCTCTAATCACATAGTGGTAGTGGGGTGGTAGATACCTAGTCTCCATTATGGCTCTAATCTGATAGAGGTAGAGGGGTGGTAGATACCTAGTCTCCATTATGGCTCTAATCTGATAGTGGTAGTGGGGTGGTAGATACCTAGTCTCCATTATGGCTCTAATCTGATAGTGGTAGTGGGGTGGGAGATACCTAGTCTCCATTATGGCTCTAATCTGATAGAGGTAGTGGGGTGGGAGATACCTAGTCTCCATTATGGCTCTAATCTGATAGTGGTAGTGGGGTGGTAGATGTCTAGTGCCCGTATGGCTTTAATCTGATAGTGGTAGATGTCTAGTCTCCATTATGGCTCTAATCTGATAGTGGTAGTGGGGTGATAGATACCTAGTCTCCATTATGGCTCTAATCTAATAGTGGAAGTGGGGTGGTAGATGCCTAGTGCCTTTATGGCTCTAATCTGATAGTGGTAGTGGGGTGGTAGATACCTAGTCTCCATTATGGCTCTAATCTGATAGTGGTAGTGGGGTGGTAGATACCTAGTCTCCATTATGGCTCTAATCTGATAGTGGTAGTGGGGTGGTAGATGCCTAGTGCCTTTATGGCTCTAATCTGATAGTGGTAGTGGGGTGATAGATGCCTAGTGCCCTTATGGCTCTAATCTGATAGTGGTAGTGTGGTGGTAGATACCTAGTCTCCATTATGGCTCTAATCTGATAGTGGTAGTGGGGTTGTTGATACCTAGCCTCCATTATGGCTCTAATTTGGTAGTGGTGTGGTAGATACCTAGTCTCCATTATGGCTCTAATCTGGTAGTGGTAGTGGGGTGGAAGATACCTAGTCTCCATTATGGCTCTAATCTGATAGTGGTAGTGGGTTGGTAGATACCTAGTCTCCATTATGGCTCTAATCTGGTAGTGGTAGTGGTGTGGTTGATACCTAGTCTCCATTATGGCTCTAATCTGGTAGTGGTAGTGGGGTGGTAGATACCTAGTCTCCATTATGGCTCTAATATTGATAGTGGTAGTGGGGTGGTAGATGCCTAGTGCCTTTATGGCTCTAATCTGATAGTGGTAGTGGGGTGGTAGATGCCTAGTGCCCTTATGGCTCTAATCTGATAGTGGTAGTGGGGTGGTAGATGCCAAGTGCCCTTATGGCTCTAATCTGATAGTGGTAGCGGGGTGGTAGATACCTAGTCTCCACTATGGCTCTAATCTGATAGTTGTAGTGGGGTGGAAGATACCTACTCTCCATTATGGCTCTAATCTGATAGTGGTAGTGGGGTGATAGATGCCTAGTGCCCTTATGGCTCTAATCTGATAGTGGTAGTGGGGTGGTAGATACCTAGTCTCCATTATGGCTCTAATCTGATAGTGATAGTGGGGTGGTAGATGCCTAGTGCCCTTATGGCTCTAATCTGATAGTGGTAGTGGGGTGGTAGATACCTAGTCTCCATTATGGCTCTAATCTGATAGTGGTAGTGGGGTGGTAGATGCCTAGTCTCCATTATGGCTCTAATCTAATAGTGGTAGTGGGGTGGTAGATGCCTAGTGCCTTTATGGCTCTAATCTGATAGTGGTAGTGGGGTGGTAGATGCCTAGTGCCCTTATGGCTCTAATCTGATAGTGGTAGTGGGGTGGTAGATGCCTAGTGCCCTTATGGCTCTAATCTGATAGAGGTAGTGGGGTGGTAGATACCTAGTCTCCATTATGGCTCTAATCTAATAGTGGTAGTGGGGTGGTAGATGCCTAGTGCCTTTATGGCTCTAATCTGATAGTGGTAGTGGGGTGGTAGATGCCTAGTGCCCTTATGGCTCTAATCTGGTAGTGGTAGTGGGGTGGTAGATACCTAGTCTCCATTATGGCTCTAATCTGATAGTGGTAGTGGGGTTGTTGATACCTAGTCTCCATTATGGCTCTAATCTGATAGTGGTAGTGGGGTGGTAGATGCCTAGTGCCTTTATGGCTCTAATATGATAGTGGTAGTGGGGTGATAGATGCCTAGTGCCCTTATGGCTCTAATCTGATAGAGGTAGTGGGGTGGTAGATACCTAGTCTCCATTATGGCTCTAATCTAATAGTGGTAGTGGGGTGGTAGATGCCTAGTGCCTTTATGGCTCTAATCTGATAGTGGTAGTGGGGTGGTAGATGCCTAGTGCCCTTATGGCTCTAATCTGGTAGTGGTAGTGGGGTGGTAGATACCTAGTCTCCATTATGGCTCTAATCTGATAGTGGTAGTGGGGTGGTAGATACCTAGTCTCCATTATGGCTCTAATCTGATAGTAGTAGTGGGGTGGTAGATGACAAGTACCTTTATGGCTCTAATCTGGTAGTGGTAGTGGGGTGGTAGATACCTAGTCTCCATTATGGCTCTAATCTGATAGTGGTAGTGGGGTGGTAGATACCTAGTCTCCATTATGGCTCTAATCTGATAGTGATAGTGGGGTGGTAGATGCCTAGTGCCCTTATGGCTCTAATCTGATAGTGGTAGTGGGGTGGTAGATACCTAGTCTCCATTATGGCTCTAATCTGATAGTAGTAGTGGGGTGGTAGATGACAAGTACCTTTATGGCTCTAATCTGATAGTGGTAGTGGGGTGGTAGATGCCTAGTGCCCTTATGGCTCTAATCTAATAGTGGTAGTGGGGTGGTAGATGCCTAGTGCCTTTATGGCTCTAATCTGATAGTGGTAGTGGGGTGGTAGATGCCTAGTGCCTTTATGGCTCTAATCTGATAGTGGTAGTGGGGTGGTAGATGCCTAGTGCCCTTATGGCTCTAATCTGATAGTGGTAGTGGGGTGGTAGATACCTAGTCTCCATTATGGCTCTAATCTGATAGTGGTAGTGGGGTGGTAGATACCTATCCTCCATTATGGCTCTAATCTGAAAGTGGTAGTGGGGTGGTAGATACCTAGTTTCCATTATGGCTCTAATCTGGTAGTGATAGTGGGGTGGTACATACCTAGTCTCCATTATGGCTCTAATCTGATAGTGGTAGTGGGGTGGTAGATACCTAGTCTCCATTATGGCTCTAATCTGATAGTGGTAGTGGGGTGGTAGATGCCTAGTGCCCTTATGGCTCTAATCTGATAGTGGTAGTGGGGTGGTAGATACCTAGTGCCTTTATGGCTCTAATCTGATAGTGGTAGTGGGGTGGTAGATACCTAGTCTCCATTATGTCTCTAATCTGATAGTGGTAGTGGGGTGGTTGATGTCTCCATTATGGCTCTAATCTGATAGTGGTAGTGGGGTGGTAGATACCTAGTCTCCATTATGGCTCTAATCACATAGTGGTAGTGGGGTGGTAGATACCTAGTCTCCATTATGGCTCTAATCTGATAGAGGTAGAGGGGTGGTAGATACCTAGTCTCCATTATGGCTCTAATCTGATAGTGGTAGTGGGGTGGTAGATACCTAGTCTCCATTATGGCTCTAATCTGATAGTGGTAGTGGGGTGGGAGATACCTAGTCTCCATTATGGCTCTAATCTGATAGAGGTAGTGGGGTGGTAGATACCTAGTCTCCATTATGGCTCTAATCTGATAGTGGTAGTGGGGTGATAGATACCTAGTCTCCATTATGGCTCTAATCTAATAGTGGAAGTGGGGTGGTAGATGCCTAGTGCCTTTATGGCTCTAATCTGATAGTGGTAGTGGGGTGGTAGATACCTAGTCTCCATTATGGCTCTAATCACATAGTGGTAGTGGGGTGGTAGATACCTAGTCTCCATTATGGCTCTAATCTGATAGAGGTAGAGGGGTGGTAGATACCTAGTCTCCATTATGGCTCTAATCTGATAGAGGTAGAGGGGTGGTAGATACCTAGTCTCCATTATGGCTCTAATCTGATAGTGGTAGTGGGGTGGTAGATACCTAGTCTCCATTATGGCTCTAATCTGATAGTGGTAGTGGGGTGGGAGATACCTAGTCTCCATTATGGCTCTAATCTGATAGAGGTAGTGGGGTGGGAGATACCTAGTCTCCATTATGGCTCTAATCTGATAGTGGTAGTGGGGTGGTAGATGTCTAGTGCCCGTATGGCTTTAATCTGATAGTGGTAGTGGGGTGGTAGATGCCTAGTGCCCTTATGGCTCTAATCTGGTAGTGGTAGTGGGGTGGTAGATACCTAGTCTCCATTATGGCTCTAATCTGATAGTGGTAGTGGGGTGGTAGATACCTAGTCTCCATTATGGCTCTAATCTGATAGTAGTAGTGGGGTGGTAGATGACAAGTACCTTTATGGCTCTAATCTGGTAGTGGTAGTGGGGTGGTAGATACCTAGTCTCCATTATGGCTCTAATCTGATAGTGGTAGTGGGGTGGTAGATACCTAGTCTCCATTATGGCTCTAATCTGATAGTAGTAGTGGGGTGGTAGATGACAAGTACCTTTATGGCTCTAATCTGGTAGTGGTAGTGGGGTGGTAGATACCTAGTCTCCATTATGGCTCTAATCTGATAGTGGTAGTGGGGTGGTAGATACCTAGTCTCCATTATGGCTCTAATCTGATAGTGATAGTGGGGTGGTAGATGCCTAGTGCCCTTATGGCTCTAATCTGATAGTGGTAGTGGGGTGGTAGATACCTAGTCTCCATTATGGCTCTAATCTGATAGTAGTAGTGGGGTGGTAGATGACAAGTACCTTTATGGCTCTAATCTGATAGTGGTAGTGGGGTGGTAGATGCCTAGTGCCCTTATGGCTCTAATCTAATAGTGGTAGTGGGGTGGTAGATGCCTAGTGCCTTTATGGCTCTAATCTGATAGTGGTAGTGGGGTGGTAGATGCCTAGTGCCTTTATGGCTCTAATCTGATAGTGGTAGTGGGGTGGTAGATGCCTAGTGCCCTTATGGCTCTAATCTGATAGTGGTAGTGGGGTGGTAGATACCTAGTCTCCATTATGGCTCTAATCTGATAGTGGTAGTGGGGTGGTAGATACCTATCCTCCATTATGGCTCTAATCTGAAAGTGGTAGTGGGGTGGTAGATACCTAGTTTCCATTATGGCTCTAATCTGGTAGTGATAGTGGGGTGGTACATACCTAGTCTCCATTATGGCTCTAATCTGATAGTGGTAGTGGGGTGGTAGATACCTAGTCTCCATTATGGCTCTAATCTGATAGTGGTAGTGGGGTGGTAGATGCCTAGTGCCCTTATGGCTCTAATCTGATAGTGGTAGTGGGGTGGTAGATACCTAGTGCCTTTATGGCTCTAATCTGATAGTGGTAGTGGGGTGGTAGATACCTAGTCTCCATTATGTCTCTAATCTGATAGTGGTAGTGGGGTGGTTGATGTCTCCATTATGGCTCTAATCTGATAGTGGTAGTGGGGTGGTAGATACCTAGTCTCCATTATGGCTCTAATCACATAGTGGTAGTGGGGTGGTAGATACCTAGTCTCCATTATGGCTCTAATCTGATAGAGGTAGAGGGGTGGTAGATACCTAGTCTCCATTATGGCTCTAATCTGATAGTGGTAGTGGGGTGGTAGATACCTAGTCTCCATTATGGCTCTAATCTGATAGTGGTAGTGGGGTGGGAGATACCTAGTCTCCATTATGGCTCTAATCTGATAGAGGTAGTGGGGTGGTAGATACCTAGTCTCCATTATGGCTCTAATCTGATAGTGGTAGTGGGGTGATAGATACCTAGTCTCCATTATGGCTCTAATCTAATAGTGGAAGTGGGGTGGTAGATGCCTAGTGCCTTTATGGCTCTAATCTGATAGTGGTAGTGGGGTGGTAGATACCTAGTCTCCATTATGGCTCTAATCACATAGTGGTAGTGGGGTGGTAGATACCTAGTCTCCATTATGGCTCTAATCTGATAGAGGTAGAGGGGTGGTAGATACCTAGTCTCCATTATGGCTCTAATCTGATAGAGGTAGAGGGGTGGTAGATACCTAGTCTCCATTATGGCTCTAATCTGATAGTGGTAGTGGGGTGGTAGATACCTAGTCTCCATTATGGCTCTAATCTGATAGTGGTAGTGGGGTGGGAGATACCTAGTCTCCATTATGGCTCTAATCTGATAGAGGTAGTGGGGTGGGAGATACCTAGTCTCCATTATGGCTCTAATCTGATAGTGGTAGTGGGGTGGTAGATGTCTAGTGCCCGTATGGCTTTAATCTGATAGTGGTAGATGTCTAGTCTCCATTATGGCTCTAATCTGATAGTGGTAGTGGGGTGATAGATACCTAGTCTCCATTATGGCTCTAATCTAATAGTGGAAGTGGGGTGGTAGATGCCTAGTGCCTTTATGGCTCTAATCTGATAGTGGTAGTGGGGTGGTAGATACCTAGTCTCCATTATGGCTCTAATCTGATAGTGGTAGTGGGGTGGTAGATACCTAGTCTCCATTATGGCTCTAATCTGATAGTGGTAGTGGGGTGGTAGATGCCTAGTGCCTTTATGGCTCTAATCTGATAGTGGTAGTGGGGTGGTAGATGCCTAGTGCCCTTATGGCTCTAATCTGATAGTGGTAGTGGGGTGGTAGATGCCAAGTGCCCTTATGGCTCTAATCTGATAGTGGTAGTGGGGTGGTAGATACCTAGTCTCCACTATGGCTCTAATCTGATAGTTGTAGTGGGGTGGAAGATACCTACTCTCCATTATGGCTCTAATCTGATAGTGGTAGTGGGGTGATAGATGCCTAGTGCCCTTATGGCTCTAATCTGATAGTGGTAGTGAGGTGGTAGATACCTAGTCTCCATTATGGCTCTAATCTGATAGTGATAGTGGGGTGGTAGATGCCTAGTGCCCTTATGGCTCTAATCTGATAGTGGTAGTGGGGTGGTAGATACCTAGTCTCCATTATGGCTCTAATCTGATAGTGGTAGTGGGGTGGTAGATGCCTAGTCTCCATTATGGCTCTAATCTAATAGTGGTAGTGGGGTGGTAGATGCCTAGTGCCTTTATGGCTCTAATCTGATAGTGGTAGTGGGGTGGTAGATGCCTAGTGCCTTTATGGCTCTAATCTGATAGTGGTAGTGGGGTGGTAGATGCCTAGTGCCTTTATGGCTCTAATCTGATAGTGGTAGTGGGGTGGTAGATGCCTAGTGCCTTTATGGCTCTAATCTGATAGTGGTAGTGGGGTGGTAGATGCCTAGTGCCCTTATGGCTCTAATCTGATAGTGGTAGTGGGGTGGTAGATACCTAGTCTCCATTATGGCTCTAATCTGATAGTGGTAGTGGGGTGGTAGATACCTAGTCTCCATTATGGCTCTAATCTGATAGTGGTAGTGGGGTGGTAGATGCCTAGTGCCCTTATGGCTCTAATCTGATAGTTGTAGTGGGGTGGTAGATACCTAGTGCCTTTATGGCTCTAATCTGATAGTGGTAGTGGGGTGGTAGATACCTAGTCTCCATTATGTCTCTAATCTGATAGTGGTAGTGGGGTGGTTGATGTCTCCATTATGGCTCTAATCTGATAGTGGTAGTGGGGTGGTAGATACCTAGTCTCCATTATGGCTCTAATCACATAGTGGTAGTGGGGTGGTAGATACCTAGTCTCCATTATGGCTCTAATCTGATAGAGGTAGAGGGGTGGTAGATACCTAGTCTCCATTATGGCTCTAATCTGATAGTGGTAGTGGGGTGGTAGATACCTAGTCTCCATTATGGCTCTAATCTGATAGTGGTAGTGGGGTGGGAGATACCTAGTCTCCATTATGGCTCTAATCTGATAGAGGTAGTGGGGTGGTAGATACCTAGTCTCCATTATGGCTCTAATCTGATAGTGGTAGTGGGGTGATAGATACCTAGTCTCCATTATGGCTCTAATCTAATAGTGGAAGTGGGGTGGTAGATGCCTAGTGCCTTTATGGCTCTAATCTGATAGTGGTAGTGGGGTGGTAGATACCTAGTCTCCATTATGGCTCTAATCTGATAGTGGTAGTGGGGTGGTAGATACCTAGTCTCCATTATGGCTCTAATCTGATAGTGGTAGGGGGGTGGTAGATGCCTAGTGCCTTTATGGCTCTAATCTGATAGTGGTAGTGGGGTGGTAGATGCCTAGTGCCCTTATGGCTCTAATCTGATAGTGGTAGTGGGGTGGTAGATACCTAGTCTCCATTATGGCTCTAATCTGATAGTGGTAGTGGGGTTGTTGATACCTAGCCTCCATTATGGCTCTAATTTGGTAGTGGTAGTGGGGTGATAGATACCTAGTCTCCATTATGGCTCTAATCTGATAGTGGAAGTGGGGTGGTAGATACCTAGTTTCCATTATGGCTCTAATCTGATAGTGGTAGTGGGGTGGTAGATGCCTAGTGCCTTTATGGCTCTAATCTGATAGTGGTAGTGGGGTGGTAGATACCTAGTCTCCATTATGGCTCTAATCTGATAGTGGTAGATGTCTAGTCTCCATTATGGCTCTAATCTGATAGTGGTAGTGGGGTGATAGATACCTAGTCTCCATTATGGCTCTAATCTGATAGTGGAAGTGGGGTGGTAGATACCTAGTTTCCATTATGGCTCTAATCTGATAGTGGTAGTGGGGTGGTAGATGCCTAGTGCCTTTATGGCTCTAATCTGATAGTGGTAGTGGGGTGGTAGATACCTAGTCTCCATTATGGCTCTAATCTGATAGTGGTAGTTGGGTGGTAGATGCCTAGTGCCTTTATGGCTCTAATCTAATAGTGGTAGTGGGGTGGTAGATGCCTAGTGCCTTTATGGCTCTAATCTGATAGTGGTAGTGGGGTGGTAGATGCCTAGTGCCCTTATGGCTCTAATCTGATAGTGGTAGTGGGGTGGTAGATGCCTAGTGCCCTTATGGCTCTAATCTGATAATGGTACTGGGGTGATAGATACCTAGTCTCCATTATGGCTCTAATCTGATAGAGGTAGTGGGGTGGTAGATACCTAGTCTCCATTATGGCTCTAATCTGATAGAGGTAGTGGGGTGGGAGATACCTAGTCTCCATTATGGCTCTTATCTGATATTGGTAGTGGTTTTGGTAGATGCCTAGTGCCCTTATGGCTCTAATCTGATAGTGGTAGATGTCTAGTCTCCATTATGGCTCTAATCTGATAGTGGTAGTGGGGTGATAGATACCTAGTCTCCATTATGGCTCTAATCTGATAGTGGAAGTGGGGTGGTAGATACCTAGTTTCCATTATGGCTCTAATCTGATAGTGGTAGAGGGGTGGTAGATACCTAGTCTCCATTATGGCTCTAATCTGATAGTGGTAGTGGGGTGTTAGATACCTAGTCTCCATTATGGCTCTAATTTGGTAGTGGTAGTGGGGTGGTAGATACCTAGTCTCCATTATGGCTCTAATCTGGTAGTGGTAGTGGAAGATACCTAGTCTCCATTATGGCTCTAATCTGATAGTGGTAGTGGGTTGGTAGATACCTAGTCTCCATTATGGCTCTATTCTGGTAGTGGTAGTGGGGTGGTAGATACCTAGTCTCCATTATGGCTCTAATCTGATAGTGGTAGTGGGGTGGTAGATACCTAGTCTCCATTATGGCTCTAATCTGATAGTGGTAGTGGGGTGGTAGATGTCTAGTGCCTTTATGGCTCTAATCTGATAGTGGTAGTGGGGTGGTAGATGCCTAGTGCCCTTATGGCTCTAATCTGATAGTGGTAGTGGGGTGGTAGATACCTAGTCTCCATTATGGCTCTAAACTGATAGTGGTAGTGGGGTGGTAGATACCTAGTCTCCACTATGGCTCTAATCTGATAGTTGTAGTGGAGTGGAAGATACCTACTCTCCATTATGGCTCTAATCTGATAGTGGTAGTGGGGTGATAGATGCCTAGTGCCCTTATGGCTCTAATCTGATAGTAGTAGTGGGGTGGTAGATACCTAGTCTCCATTATGGCTCTAATCTTATAGTGAAAGTGGGGTGGTAGATGCCTAGTGCCTTTATGGCTCTAATCTGATAGTGGTAGTGGGGTGGTAGATACCTAGTCTCCACTATGGCTCTAATCTGATAGTTGTAGTGGGGTGGAAGATACCTACTCTCCATTATGGCTCTAATCTGATATTGGTAGTGGGGTGATAGGTGCCTAGTGCCCTTATGGCTCTAATCTGATAGTAGTAGTGGGGTGGTAGATACCTAGTCTCCATTATGGCTCTAATCTGATAGTGATAGTGGGGTGGTAGATGCCTAGTGCCATTATGTCTCTAATCTGATAGTGGTAGTGGGGTGGTAGATGCCTAGTGCCTTTATGGCTCTAATCTGATAGTGGTAGTGGGGTGGTAGATACCTAGTCTCCATTATGGCTCTAATCTGATAGAGGTAGTGGGGTGGTAGATGTCTAGTCTCCATTATGGCTCTAATCTAATAGTGGAACTGGGGTATCAGATGTCTAGTCTCCCTTGTGTCTCTAATCTGATAGTGGTAGTGGGGTGGTAGATACCTAGTCTCCATTATGGCTCTAATCTGATAGAGGTAGAGGTGTGGTAGATACCTAGTCTCCATTATGGCTCTAATTTGGTAGTGGTAGTGGGGTGGTAGATACCTAGTCTCCATTATGTTTCTAATCTGATAGTGGTAGTGGGGTGGGAGATACCTAGTCTCCATTATGGCTCTAATCTGATAGAGGTAGTGGGGTGGTAGATACCTAGTCTCCATTATGGCTCTAATCTGATAGTGGTAGTGGAGTGGTAGATGCCTAGAGCCCGTATGGCTCTAATCTGATAGTGGTAGTGGGGAGGTAGATACCTAGTCTCCATTATGGCTCTAATCTGATAGTGATAGTGGGGTGGTAGATGCCTAGTGCCCTTTTGGCTCTAATCTGATAGTGGTAGTGGGGTGGTAGATACCTAGTCTCCATTATGGCTCTAATCTGATAGTGGTAGTGGGGTGGTAGATGCCTAGTGCCTTTATGGCTCTAATCTGATAGTGGTAGTGGGGTGGTAGATGCCTAGTGCCCTTATGGCTCTAATCTGACAGAGGTAGTGGGGTGGTAGATACCTAGTCTCCATTATGGCTCTAATCTGATAGAGGTAGTGGGGTGGTAGATGTCTTGTCTCCATTATGGCTCTAATCTAATAGTGTTAGTGGGGTATCAGATGTCTAGTCTCCCTTGTGGCTCTAATCTGATAGTGGTAGTGGGGTGGTAGATACCTAGTCTCCATTATGGCTCTAATCTGATTGAGGTAGAGGTGTGGTAGATACCTAGTCTCCATTATGGCTCTAATTTGGTAGTGGTAGTGGGGTGGTAGATACCTAGTCTCCATTATGGTTCTAATCTGACAGTGGTAGTGGGGTGGGAAATACCTAGTCTCCATTATGGCTCTAATCTGATAGAGGTAGTGGAGTGGTAGATGCCTAGAGCCCGTATGGCTCTAATCTGATAGTGGTAGTGGGGAGGTAGATACCTAGTCTCCATTATGGCTCTAATCTGATAGAGGTAGTGGGGTGGTAGATACCTAGTCTCCATTATGGCTCTAATCTGATAGAGGTAGTGGGGTGGGAGATACCTAGTCTCCATTATGGCTCTTATCTGATATTGGTAGTGGTTTTGGTAGATGCCTAGTGCCCTTATGGCTCTAATCTGATAGTGGTAGTGGGGTGGTAGATGCCTAGTGCCCTTATGGCTCTAATCTGATAGTGGTAGTGGGGTGGTAGATGCCTAGTGCCCTTAAGGCTCAAAATATGATAGCGGTAGTGGGGTGGTAGATATCTAGTCTCCATTATGGCTCTAATCTGATAGTGGTAGTGGGGTGGTAGATACCTAGTCTCCATTATGGCTCTAATCTGATAGTGATAGTGGGGTGGTAGATGCCTAGTCTCCATTATGGTTCTAATCTGACAGTGGTAGTGGGGTGGTAGATGCCTAGTGCCCTTTTGGCTCTAATCTGATAGTGGTAGTGGGGTGGTAGATACCTAGTCTCCATTATGGCTCTAATCTGATAGTGGTAGTGGGGTGGTAGATGCCTAGTGCCTTTATGGCTCTAATCTGATAGTGGTAGTGGGGTGGTAGATGCCTAGTGCCCTTTTGGCTCTAATCTGATAGTGGTAGTGGGGTGGTAGATACCTATTCTCCATTATGGCTCTAATCTGATAGAGGTAGTGTGCTGGTAGATGTCTTGTCTCCATTATGGCTCTAATCTAATAGTGGTAGTGGGGTATCAGATGTCTAGTCTCCCTTGTGGCTCTAATCTGATAGTGGTAGTGGGGTGGTAGATACCTAGTCTCCATTATGGCTCTAATCTGATAGAGGTAGAGGTGTGGTAGATACCTAGTCTCCATTATGGCTCTAATTTGGTAGTGGTAGTGGGGTGGTAGATACCTAGTCTCCATTATGGCTCTAATCTGACAGTGGTAGTGGGGTGGGAGATACCTAGTCTCCATTATGGCTCTAATCTGATAGAGGTAGTGGGGTGGGAGATACCTAGTCTCCATTATGGCTCTTATCTGATATTGGTAGTGGTTTTGGTAGATGCCTAGTGCCCTCATGGCTCTAATCTGATAGTGGTAGTGGGGTGGTAGATGCCTAGTGCCCTTATGGCTCTAATCTGATAGTGGTAGTGGGGTGGTAGATGCCTAGTGCCCTTATGGCTCTAATATGATAGCGGTAGTGGGTGGTAGATATCTAGTCTCCATTATGGCTCTAATCTGATAGTGGTAGTGGGGTGGTAGATACCTAGTCTCCATTATGGCTCTAATCTGATAGTGATAGTGGGGTGGTAGATGCCTAGTGCCCTTATGGCTCTAATCTGATAGAGGTAGTGGGGTGGTAGATACCTAGTCTCCATTATGGCTCTAATCTAATAGTGGTAGTGGGGTGGTAGATGCCTAGTGCCTTTATGGCTCTAATCTGATAGTGGTAGTGGGGTGGTAGATGCCTAGTGCCCTTATGGCTCTAATCTGATTGAGGTAGAGGTGTGGTAGATACCTAGTCTCCATTATGGCTCTAATTTGGTAGTGGTAGTGGGGTGGTAGATACCTAGTCTCCATTATGGTTCTAATCTGACAGTGGTAGTGGGGTGGGAAATACCTACTCTCCATTATGGCTCTAATCTGATAGAGGTAGTGGGGTGGTAGATACCTAGTCTCCATTATGGCTCTAATCTGATAGTGGTAGTGGAGTGGTAGATGCCTATAGCCCGTATGGCTCTAATCTGATAGTGGTAGTGGGGAGGTAGATACCTAGTCTCCATTATGGCTCTAATCTGATAGAGGTAGTGGGTTGGGAGATACCTAGTCTCCATTATGGCTCTTATCTGATATTGGTTGTGGTTTTGGTAGATGCCTAGTGCCCTTATGGCTCTAATCTGATAGTGGTAGTGGGGTGGTAGATGCCTAGTGCCCTTATGGCTCTAATCTGATAGTGGTAGTGGGGTGGTAGATGCCTAGTGCCCTTAAGGCTCTAATATGATAGCGGTAGTGGGGTGGTAGATATCTAGTCTCCATTATGGCTCTAATCTGATAGTGGTAGTGGGGTGGTAGATACCTAGTCTCCATTATGGCTCTAATCTGATAGTGATAGTGGGGTGGTAGATGCCTAGTCTCCATTATGGTTCTAATCTGACAGTGGTAGTGGGGTGGTAGATGCCTAGTGCCCTTTTGGCTCTAATCTGACAGAGGTAGTGGGTTGGTAGATACCTATTCTCCATTATGGCTCTAATCTGATAGAGGTAGTGTGGTGGTAGATGTCTTGTCTCCATTATGGCTCTAATCTAATAGTGGTAGTGGGGTATCAGATGTCTAGTCTCCCTTCTGGCTCTAATCTGATAGTGGTAGTGGGGTGGTAGATACCTAGTCTCCATTATGGCTCTAATCTGATAGAGGTAGAGGTGTGGTAGATACCTAGTCTCCATTATGGCTCTAATTTGGTAGTGGTAGTGGGGTGGTAGATACCTAGTCTCCATTATGGTTCTAATCTGTTAGTGGTAGTGGGGTGGGAGATACCTAGTCTCCATTATGGCTCTAATCTGATAGAGGTAGTGGGGTGGTAGATACCTAGTCTCCATTATGGCTCTAATCTGATAGTGGTAGTGGAGTGGTAGATGCCTAGAGCCCGTATGGCTCTAATCTGATAGTGGTAGTGGGGAGGTAGATACCTAGTCTCCATTATGGCTCTAATCTGATAGAGGTAGTGGGGTGGTAGATACCTAGTCTCCATTATGGCTCTAATCTGATAGAGGTATTGGGGTGGGAGATACCTAGTCTCCATTATGGCTCTTATCTGATATTGGTAGTGGTTTTGGTAGATGCCTAGTGCCCTTATGGCTCTAATCTGATAGTGGTAGTGGGGTGGTAGATGCCTAGTGCCCTTATGGCTCTAATCTGATAGTGGTAGTGGGGTGGTAGATGCCTAGTGCCCTTATGACTCTAATATGATAGCGGTAGTGGGTGGTAGATATCTAGTCTCCATTATGGCTCTAATCTGATAGTGGTGGTGGGGTGGTAGATACCTAGTCTCCATTATGGCTCTAATCTGATAGAGGTAGTGTGGTGGTAGATGTCTTGTCTCCATTATGGCTCTAATCTGATAGTGGTAGTGGGGTGGTAGATACCTAGTCTCCATTATGGCTCTAATCTGATAGTGGTAGTGGGGTGGTAGATACCTAGTGCCTTTATGGCTCTAATCTGATAGTGGTAGTGGGGTGGTAGATACCTAGTCTCCATTATGTCTCTAATCTGATAGTGGTAGTGGGGTGGTTGATGTCTCCATTATGGCTCTAATCTGATAGTGGTAGTGGGGTGATAGATACCTAGTCTCCATTATGGCTCTAATCTGATAGTGGTAGTGGGGTGGTAGATGCCTAGTGCCTTTATGGCTCTAATCTGATAGTGGTAGTGGGGTGATAGATGCCTAGTGCCCTTATGGCTCTAATCTGATAGTGGTAGTGGGGTGGTAGATACCTAGTCTCCATTATGGCTCTAATCTGATAGTGGTAGTGGGGTGGGAGATACCTAGTCTCCATTATGGCTCTTATCTGATATTGGTAGTGGTTTTGGTAGATGCCTAGTGCCCTTATGGCTCTAATCTGATAGTGGTAGTGGGGTGGTAGATGCCTAGTGCCCTTATGGCTCTAATCTGAGAGTGGTAGTGGGGTGGTAGATGCCTAGTGCCCTTAAGGCTCTAATATGATAGCGGTAGTGGGGTGGTAGATACCTAGTCTCGATTATGGCTCTAATCTGATAGTGGTAGTGGGGTGGTAGATGCCTAGTGCCTTTATGGCTCTAATCTGATAGTGGTAGTGGGGTGGTAGATGCCTAGTGCCCTTATGGCTCTAATCTGATTGAGGTAGAGGTGTGGTAGATACCTAGTCTCCATTATGGCTCTAATTTGGTAGTGGTAGTGGGGTGGTAGATACCTAGTCTCCATTATGGTTCTAATCTGATAGTGGTAGTGGGGTGGGAGATACCTAGTCTCCATTATGGCTCTAATCTGATAGAGGTAGTGGGGTGGTAGATACCTAGTCTCCATTATGGCTCTAATCTGATAGTGGTAGTGGAGTGGTAGATGCCTAGAGCCCGTATGGCTCTAATCTGATAGTGGTAGTGGGGAGGTAGATACCTAGTCTCCATTATGGCTCTAATCTGATAGTGATAGTGGGGTGGTAGATGCCTAGTGCCCTTTTGGCTCTAATCTGATAGTGGTAGTGGGGTGGTAGATACCTAGTCTCCATTATGGCTCTAATCTGATAGTGGTAGTGGGGTGGTAGATGCCTAGTGCCTTTATGGCTCTAATCTGATAGTGGTAGTGGGGTGGTAGATGCCTAGTGCCCTTATGGCTCTAATCTGACAGAGCTAGTGGGGTGGTAGATACCTAGTCTCCATTATGGCTCTAATCTGATAGAGGTAGTGGGGTGGTAGATGTCTTGTCTCCATTATGGCTCTAATCTAATAGTGGTAGTGGGGTATCAGATGTCTAGTCTCCCTTGTGGCTCTAATCTGATAGTGGTAGTGGGGTGGTAGATACCTAGTCTCCATTATGGCTCTAATCTGATTGAGGTAGAGGTGTGGTAGATACCTAGTCTCCATTATGGCTCTAATTTGGTAGTGGTAGTGGGGTGGTAGATACCTAGTCTCCATTATGGTTCTAATCTGACAGTGGTAGTGGGGTGGGAAATACCTAGTCTCCATTATGGCTCTAATCTGATAGAGGTAGTGGAGTGGTAGATGCCTAGAGCCCGTATGGCTCTAATCTGATAGTGGTAGTGGGGAGGTAGATACCTAGTCTCCATTATGGCTCTAATCTGATAGAGGTAGTGGGGTGGTAGATACCTAGTCTCCATTATGGCTCTAATCTGATAGAGGTAGTGGGGTGGGAGATACCTAGTCTCCCTTATGGCTCTCATCTGATATTGGTAGTGGTTTTGGTAGATGCCTAGTGCCCTTATGGCTCTAATCTGATAGTGGTAGTGGGGTGGTAGATGCCTAGTGCCCTTATGGCTCTAATCTGATAGTGGTAGTGGGGTGGTAGATGCCTAGTGCCCTTAAGGCTCAAAATATGATAGCGGTAGTGGGGTGGTAGATATCTAGTCTCCATTATGGCTCTAATCTGATAGTGGTAGTGGGGTGGTAGATACCTAGTCTCCATTATGGCTCTAATCTGATAGTGATAGTGGGGTGGTAGATGCCTAGTCTCCATTATGGTTCTAATCTGACAGTGGTAGTGGGGTGGTAGATGCCTAGTGCCCTTTTGGCTCTAATCTGATAGTGGTAGTGGGGTGGTAGATACCTAGTCTCCATTATGGCTCTAATCTGATAGTGGTAGTGGGGTGGTAGATGCCTAGTGCCTTTATGGCTCTAATCTGATAGTGGTAGTGGGGTGGTAGATGCCTAGTGCCCTTATGGCTCTAATCTGACAGAGGTAGTGGGGTGGTAGATACCTATTCTCCATTATGGCTCTAATCTGATAGAGGTAGTGTGCTGGTAGATGT
The DNA here is from genome assembly GCF_045679555.1 of Salvelinus alpinus. Lineage (NCBI taxonomy): Eukaryota > Metazoa > Chordata > Actinopteri > Salmoniformes > Salmonidae > Salvelinus > Salvelinus alpinus. The sequence goes on along the minus strand of NW_027256007.1, from coordinate 72,570 downwards.
CTTGTCTCCATTATGGCTCTAATCTAATAGTGGTAGTGGGGTATCAGATGTCTAGTCTCCCTTGTAGCTCTAATCTGATAGTGGTAGTGGGGTGGTAGATACCTAGTCTCCATTATGGCTCTAATCTGATAGAGGTAGAGGTGTGGTAGATACCTAGTCTCCATTATGGCTCTAATTTGGTAGTGGTAGTGGGGTGGTAGATACCTAGTCTCCATTATGGTTCTAATCTGACAGTGGTAGTGGGGTGGGAGATACCTAGTCTCCATTATGGTTCTAATCTGACAGTGGTAGTGGGGTGGGAGATACCTAGTCTCCATTATGGCTCTAATCTGATAGAGGTAGTGGGGTGGGAGATACCTAGTCTCCATTATGGCTCTAATCTGATAGAGGTAGTGGGGTGGGAGATACCTAGTCTCCATTATGGCTCTAATCTGATAGTGGTAGTGGGGTGATAGATGCCTAGTGCCCTTATGGCTCTAATCTGATAGAGGTAGTGGGGTGGTAGATACCTAGTCTCCATTATGGCTCTAATCTAATAGTGGTAGTGGGGTGGTAGATGCCTAGTGCCTTTATGGCTCTAATCTGATAGTGGTAGTGGGGTGGTAGATGCCTAGTGCCCTTATGGCTCTAATCTGATTGAGGTAGAGGTGTGGTAGATACCTAGTCTCCATTATGGCTCTAATTTGGTAGTGGTAGTGGGGTGGTAGATACCTAGTCTCCATTATGGTTCTAATCTGACAGTGGTAGTGGGGTGGGAAATACCTACTCTCCATTATGGCTCTAATCTGATAGAGGTAGTGGGGTGGTAGATACCTAGTCTCCATTATGGCTCTAATCTGATAGTGGTAGTGGAGTGGTAGATGCCTAGAGCCCGTATGGCTCTAATCTGATAGTGGTAGTGGGGAGGTAGATACCTAGTCTCCATTATGGCTCTAATCTGATAGAGGTAGTGGGGTGGGAGATACCTAGTCTCCATTATGGCTCTTATCTGATATTGGTTGTGGTTTTGGTAGATGCCTAGTGCCCTTATGGCTCTAATCTGATAGTGGTAGTGGGGTGGTAGATGCCTAGTGCCCTTATGGCTCTAATCTGATAGTGGTAGTGGGGTGGTAGATGCCTAGTGCCCTTAAGGCTCTAATATGATAGCGGTAGTGGGGTGGTAGATATCTAGTCTCCATTATGGCTCTAATCTGATAGTGGTAGTGGGGTGGTAGATACCTAGTCTCCATTATGGCTCTAATCTGATAGTGATAGTGGGGTGGTAGATGCCTAGTCTCCATTATGGTTCTAATCTGACAGTGGTAGTGGGGTGGTAGATGCCTAGTGCCCTTTTGGCTCTAATCTGACAGAGGTAGTGGGGTGGTAGATACCTATTCTCCATTATGGCTCTAATCTGATAGAGGTAGTGGGGTGGTAGATGTCTTGTCTCCATTATGGCTCTAATCTAATAGTGGTAGTGGGGTATCAGATGTCTAGTCTCCCTTGTGGCTCTAATCTGATAGTGGTAGTGGGGTGGTAGATACCTAGTCTCCATTATGGCTCTAATCTGATAGAGGTAGAGGTGTGGTAGATACCTAGTCTCCATTATGGCTCTAATTTGGTAGTGGTAGTGGGGTGGTAGATACCTAGTCTCCATTATGGTTCTAATCTGACAGTGGTAGTGGGGTGGGAGATACCTAGTCTCCATTATGGCTCTAATCTGATAGAGGTAGTGGGGTGGTAGATACCTAGTCTCCATTATGGCTCTAATCTGATAGTGGTAGTGGAGTGGTAGATGCCTAGAGCCCGTATGGCTCTAATCTGATAGTGGTAGTGGGGAGGTAGATACCTAGTCTCCATTATGGCTCTAATCTGATAGAGGTAGTGGGGTGGTAGATACCTAGTCTCCATTATGGCTCTAATCTGATAGAGGTATTGGGGTGGGAGATACCTAGTCTCCATTATGGCTCTTATCTGATATTGGTAGTGGTTTTGGTAGATGCCTAGTGCCCTTATGGCTCTAATCTGATAGTGGTAGTGGGGTGGTAGATGCCTAGTGCCCTTATGGCTCTAATCTGATAGTGGTAGTGGTGTGGTAGATGCCTAGTGCCCTTATGGCTCTAATATGATAGCGGTAGTGGGTGGTAGATATCTAGTCTCCATTATGGCTCTAATCTGATAGTGGTAGTGGGGTATCAGATGTCTAGTCTCCCTTGTGGCTCTAATCTGATAGTGGTAGTGGGGTGGTAGATACCTAGTCTCCATTATGGCTCTAATCTGATAGAGGTAGAGGTGTGGTAGATACCTAGTCTCCATTATGGCTCTAATTTGGTAGTGGTAGTGGGGTGGTAGATACCTAGTCTCCATTATGGTTCTAATCTGACAGTGGTAGTGGGGTGGGAGATACCTAGTCTCCATTATGGCTCTAATCTGATAGAGGTAGTGGGGTGGTAGATACCTAGTCTCCATTATGGCTCTAATCTGATAGTGGTAGTGGGGTGGTAGATGCCTAGAGCCCGTATGGCTCTAATCTGATAGTGGTAGTGGGGAGGTAGATACCTAGTCTCCATTATGGCTCTAATCTGATAGAGGTAGTGGGGTGGTAGATACCTAGTCTCCATTATGGCTCTAATCTGATAGAGGTATTGGGGTGGGAGATACCTAGTCTCCATTATGGCTCTTATCTGATATTGGTAGTGGTTTTGGTAGATGCCTAGTGCCCTTATGGCTCTAATCTGATAGTGGTAGTGGGGTGGTAGATGCCTAGTGCCCTTATGGCTCTAATCTGATTGAGGTAGAGGTGTGGTAGATACCTAGTCTCCATTATGGCTCTAATTTGGTAGTGGTAGTGGGGTGGTAGATACCTAGTCTCCATTATGGTTCTAATCTGACAGTGGTAGTGGGGTGGGAAATACCTACTCTCCATTATGGCTCTAATCTGATAGAGGTAGTGGGGTGGTAGATACCTAGTCTCCATTATGGCTCTAATCTGATAGTGGTAGTGGAGTGGTAGATGCCTAGAGCCCGTATGGCTCTAATCTGATAGTGGTAGTGGGGAGGTAGATACCTAGTCTCCATTATGGCTCTAATCTGATAGAGGTAGTGGGGTGGGAGATACCTAGTCTCCATTATGGCTCTTATCTGATATTGGTTGTGGTTTTGGTAGATGCCTAGTGCCCTTATGGCTCTAATCTGATAGTGGTAGTGGGGTGGTAGATGCCTAGTGCCCTTATGGCTCTAATCTGATAGTGGTAGTGGGGTGGTAGATGCCTAGTGCCCTTAAGGCTCTAATATGATAGCGGTAGTGGGGTGGTAGATATCTAGTCTCCATTATGGCTCTAATCTGATAGTGGTAGTGGGGTGGTAGATACCTAGTCTCCATTATGGCTCTAATCTGATAGTGATAGTGGGGTGGTAGATGCCTAGTCTCCATTATGGTTCTAATCTGACAGTGGTAGTGGGGTGGTAGATGCCTAGTGCCCTTTTGGCTCTAATCTGACAGAGGTAGTGGGGTGGTAGATACCTATTCTCCATTATGGCTCTAATCTGATAGAGGTAGTGGGGTGGTAGATGTCTTGTCTCCATTATGGCTCTAATCTAATAGTGGTAGTGGGGTATCAGATGTCTAGTCTCCCTTGTGGCTCTAATCTGATAGTGGTAGTGGGGTGGTAGATACCTAGTCTCCATTATGGCTCTAATCTGATAGAGGTAGAGGTGTGGTAGATACCTAGTCTCCATTATGGCTCTAATTTGGTAGTGGTAGTGGGGTGGTAGATACCTAGTCTCCATTATGGTTCTAATCTGACAGTGGTAGTGGGGTGGGAGATACCTAGTCTCCATTATGGCTCTAATCTGATAGAGGTAGTGGGGTGGTAGATACCTAGTCTCCATTATGGCTCTAATCTGATAGTGGTAGTGGAGTGGTAGATGCCTAGAGCCCGTATGGCTCTAATCTGATAGTGGTAGTGGGGAGGTAGATACCTAGTCTCCATTATGGCTCTAATCTGATAGAGGTAGTGGGGTGGTAGATACCTAGTCTCCATTATGGCTCTAATCTGATAGAGGTATTGGGGTGGGAGATACCTAGTCTCCATTATGGCTCTTATCTGATATTGGTAGTGGTTTTGGTAGATGCCTAGTGCCCTTATGGCTCTAATCTGATAGTGGTAGTGGGGTGGTAGATGCCTAGTGCCCTTATGGCTCTAATCTGATAGTGGTAGTGGTGTGGTAGATGCCTAGTGCCCTTATGGCTCTAATATGATAGCGGTAGTGGGTGGTAGATATCTAGTCTCCATTATGGCTCTAATCTGATAGTGGTGGTGGGGTGGTAGATACCTAGTCTCCATTATGGCTCTAATCTGATAGTGATAGTGGGGTGGTAGATGCCTAGTCTCCATTATGGTTCTAATCTGACAGTGGTAGTGGGGTGGTAGATGCCTAGTGCCCTTTTGGCTCTAATCTGACAGAGGTAGTGGGGTGGTAGATACCTATTCTCCATTATGGCTCTAATCTGATAGAGGTAGTGTGGTGGTAGATGTCTTGTCTCCATTATGGCTCTAATCTAATAGTGGTAGTGGGGTATCAGATGTCTAGTCTCCCTTGTGGCTCTAATCTGATAGTGGTAGTGGGGTGGTAGATACCTAGTCTCCATTATGGCTCTAATCTGATAGAGGTAGTGGGGTGGGAGATACCTAGTCTCCATTATGGCTCTAATCTGATAGTGGTAGTGGGGTGGTAGATGCCTAGTGCCTTTATGGCTCTAATCTGATGGTGGTAGTGGGGTGGTAGATGCCTAGTGCCCTTATGGCTCTAATCTGATAGAGGTAGTGGGGTGGTAGATACCTAGTCTCCATTATGGCTCTAATCTAATAGTGGTAGTGGGGTGGTAGATGCCTAGTGCCTTTATGGCTCTAATCTGATAGTGGTAGTGGGGTGGTAGATGCCTAGTGCCCTTATGGCTCTAATCTGATAGTGGTAGTGGGGTGGTAGATGCCTAGTGCCCTTATGGCTCTAATCTGATAATGGTACTGGGGTGATAGATACCTAGTCTCCATTATGGCTCTAATCTGATAGAGGTAGTGGGGTGGTAGATACCTAGTCTCCATTATGGCTCTAATCTGATAGAGGTAGTGGGGTGGGAGATACCTAGTCTCCATTATGGCTCTTATCTGATATTGGTAGTGGTTTTGGTAGATGCCTAGTGCCCTTATGGCTCTAATCTGATAGTGGTAGATGTCTAGTCTCCATTATGGCTCTAATCTGATAGTGGTAGTGGGGTGATAGATACCTAGTCTCCATTATGGCTCTAATCTGATAATGGTAGTGGGGTGGTAGATGCCTAGTGCCTTTATGGCTCTAATCTGATAGTGGTAGTGGGGTGATAGATGCCTAGTGCCCTTATGGCTCTAATCTGATAGTGGTAGTGGGGTGGTAGATACCTAGTCTCCATTATGGCTCTAATCTGATAGTGGTAGTGGGGTGGTAGATGCCTAGTGCCCTTATGGCTCTAATCTGATAGTGGTAGTGGGGTGGTAGATACCTAGTCTCCATTATGGCTCTAATCTGATAGAGGTAGTGGAGTGGTAGATGCCTAGAGCCCGTATGGCTCTAATCTGATAGTGGTAGTGGGGAGGTAGATACCTAGTCTCCATTATGGCTCTAATCTGATAGAGGTAGTGGGGTGGTAGATACCTAGTCTCCATTATGGCTCTAATCTGAGAGTGGTAGTGGAGTGGTAGATGCCTAGAGCCCGTATGGCTCTAATCTGATAGAGGTAGTGGGGTGGTAGATACCTAGTCTCCATTATGGCTCTAATTTGATAGAGGTATTGGGGTGGGAGATACCTAGTCTCCATTATGGCTCTTATCTGATATTGGTAGTGGTTTTGGTAGATGCCTAGTGCCCTTATGGCTCTAATCTGATAGTGGTAGTGGGGTGGTAGATGCCTAGAGCCCTTATGGCTCTAATCTGATAGTGGTAGTGGGGTGGTAGATGCCTAGTGCCCTTATGGCTCTAATATGATAGCGGTAGTGGGTGGTAGATATCTAGTCTCCATTATGGCTCTAATCTGATAGTGGTGGTGGAGTGGTAGATACCTAGTCTCCATTATGGCACTAATCTGATAGAGGTAGTGTGGTGGTAGATGTCTTGTCTCCATTATGGCTCTAATCTGATAGTGGTAGTGGGGTGGTAGATGCCTAGTGCCCTTATGGCTCTAATCTGATAGTGGTAGTGGGGTGGTAGATGCCTAGTGCCCTTATGGCTCTAATATGATAGCGGTAGTGGGTGGTAGATATCTAGTCTCCATTATGGCTCTAATCTGATAGTGGTGGTGGGGTGGTAGATACCTAGTCTCCATTATGGCTCTAATCTGATAGTGATAGTGGGGTGGTAGATGCCTAGTCTCCATTATGGTTCTAATCTGACAGTGGTAGTGGGGTGGTAGATGCCTAGTGCCCTTTTGGCTCTAATCTGACAGAGGTAGTGGGGTGGTAGATACCTATTCTCCATTATGGCTCTAATCTGATAGAGGTAGTGTGGTGGTAGATGTCTTGTCTCCATTATGGCTCTAATCTAATAGTGGTAGTGGGGTATCAGATGTCTAGTCTCCCTTGTGGCTCTAATCTGATAGTGGTAGTGGGGTGGTAGATACCTAGTCTCCATTATGGCTCTAATCTGATAGAGGTAGTGGGGTGGGAGATACCTAGTCTCCATTATGGCTCTAATCTGATAGTGGTAGTGGGGTGGTAGATGCCTAGTGCCTTTATGGCTCTAATCTGATGGTGGTAGTGGGGTGGTAGATGCCTAGTGCCCTTATGGCTCTAATCTGATAGAGGTAGTGGGGTGGTAGATACCTAGTCTCCATTATGGCTCTAATCTAATAGTGGTAGTGGGGTGGTAGATGCCTAGTGCCTTTATGGCTGTAATCTGATAGTGGTAGTGGGGTGGTAGATGCCTAGTGCCCTTATGGCTCTAATCTGATAGTGGTAGTGGGGTGGTAGATGCCTAGTGCCCTTATGGCTCTAATCTGATAATGGTACTGGGGTGATAGATACCTAGTCTCCATTATGGCTCTAATCTGATAGAGGTAGTGGGGTGGTAGATACCTAGTCTCCATTATGGCTCTAATCTGATAGAGGTAGTGGGGTGGGAGATACCTAGTCTCCATTATGGCTCTTATCTGATATTGGTAGTGGTTTTGGTAGATGCCTAGTGCCCTTATGGCTCTAATCTGATAGTGGTAGATGTCTAGTCTCCATTATGGCTCTAATCTGATAGTGGTAGTGGGGTGATAGATACCTAGTCTCCATTATGGCTCTAATCTGATAGTGGAAGTGGGGTGGTAGATACCTAGTTTCCATTATGGCTCTAATCTGATAATGGTAGTGGGGTGGTAGATGCCTAGTGCCTTTATGGCTCTAATCTGATAGTGGTAGTGGGGTGATAGATGCCTAGTGCCCTTATGGCTCTAATCTGATAGTGGTAGTGGGGTGGTAGATACCTAGTCTCCATTATGGCTCTAATCTGATAGTGGTAGTGGGGTGGTAGATGCCTAGTGCCTTTATGGCTCTAATCTGATAGTGGTAGTGGGGTGATAGATGCCTAGTGCCCTTATGGCTCTAATCTGATAGTGGTAGTGGGGTGGTAGATACCTAGTCTCCATTATGGCTCTAATCTGATAGAGGTAGTGGAGTGGTAGATGCCTAGAGCCCGTATGGCTCTAATCTGATAGTGGTAGTGGGGAGGTAGATACCTAGTCTCCATTATGGCTCTAATCTGATAGAGGTAGTGGGGTGGTAGATACCTAGTCTCCATTATGGCTCTAATCTGATAGAGGTAGTGGGGTGGGAGATACCTAGTCTCCATTATGGCTCTTATCTGATATTGGTAGTGGTTTTGGTAGATGCCTAGTGCCCTTATGGCTCTAATCTGATAGTGGTAGTGGGGTGGTAGATGCCTAGTGCCCTTATGGCTCTAATCTGAGAGTGGTAGTGGGGTGGTAGATGCCTAGTGCCCTTAAGGCTCTAATATGATAGCGGTAGTGGGGTGGTAGATATCTAGTCTCCATTATGGCTCTAATCTGATAGTGGTAGTGGGGTGGTAGATACCTAGTCTCCATTATGGCTCTAATCTGATAGTGATAGTGTGGTGGTAGATGCCTAGTCTCCATTATGGTTCTAATCTGACAGTGGTAGTGGGGTGGTAGATGCCTAGTGCCCTTTTGGCTCTAATCTGATAGTGGTAGTGGGGTGGTAGATACCTAGTCTCCATTATGGCTCTAATCTGATAGTGGGGTGGTAGATGCCTAATGCCTTTATGGCTCTAATCTGATAGTGGTAGTGGGGTGGTAGATGCCTAGTGCCCTTATGGCTCTAATCTGACAGAGGTAGTGGGGTGGTAGATACCTATTCTCCATTATGGCTCTAATCTGATAGAGGTAGTGTGCTGGTAGATGTCTTGTCTCCATTATGGCTCTAATCTAATAGTGGTAGTGGGGTATCAGATGTCTAGTCTCCCTTGTGGCTCTAATCTGATAGTGGTAGTGGGGTGGTAGATACCTAGTCTCCATTATGGCTCTAATCTGATAGAGGTAGAGGTGTGGTAGATACCTAGTCTCCATTATGGCTCTAATTTGGTAGTGGTAGTGGGGTGGTAGATACCTAGTCTCCATTATGGTTCTAATCTGACAGTGGTAGTGGGGTGGGAGATACCTAGTCTCCATTATGGCTCTAATCTGATAGTGGTAGTGGAGTGGTAGATGCCTATAGCCCGTATGGCTCTAATCTGATAGTGGTAGTGGGGTGGTAGATGCCTAGTGCCCTTATGGCTCTAATCTGATAGAGGTAGTGGGGTGGTAGATACCTAGTCTCCATTATGGCTCTAATCTGATAGAGGTAGTGGGGTGGGAGATACCTAGTCTCCATTATGGCTCTTATCTGATATTGGTAGTGGTTTTGGTAGATGCCTAGTGCCCTTATGGCTCTAATCTGATAGTGGTAGTGGGGTGGTAGATGCCTAGTGCCCTTATGGCTCTAATCTGATAGTGGTAGTGGGGTGGTAGATGCCTAGTGCCCTTATGGCTCTAATATGATAGCGGTAGTGGGTGGTAGATATCTAGTCTCCATTATGGCTCTAATCTGATAGTGGTAGTGGGGTGGTAGATACCTAGTCTCCATTATGGCTCTAATCTGATAGTGATAGTGGGGTGGTAGATGCCTAGTGCCCTTATGGCTCTAATCTGATAGTGGTAGTGGGGTGGTAGATACCTAGTCTCGATTATGGCTCTAATCTGATAGTGGTAGTGGGGTGGTAGATGCCTAGTGCCTTTATGGCTCTAATCTGATAGTGGTAGTGGGGTGGTAGATGCCTAGTGCCCTTATGGCTCTAATCTGATTGAGGTAGAGGTGTGGTAGATGCCTAGTGCCCTTATGGCTCTAATCTGATAATGGTACTGGGGTGATAGATACCTAGTCTCCATTATGGCTCTAATATTGATAGTGGTAGTGGGGTGGTAGATGCCTAGCGCCTTTATGGCTCTAATCTGATAGTGATAGCGGGGTGGTAGATACCTAGTCTCCATTATGGCTCTAATCTGATAGTGGTAGTGGGGTGGTAGATGCCTACTGCCTTTATGGCTCTAATCTGATGGTGGTAGTGGGGTGGTAGATGCCTAGTGCCCTTATGGCTCTAATCTGATAGAGGTAGTGGGGTGGTAGATACCTAGTCTCCATTATGGCTCTAATCTAATAGTGGTAGTGGGGTATCAGATGTCTAGTCTCCCTTGTGGCTCTAATCTGATAGTGGTAGTGGGGTGGTAGATACCTAGTCTCCATTATGGCTCTAATCTGATAGAGGTAGAGGTGTGGTAGATACCTAGTCTCCATTATGGCTCTAATTTGGTAGTGGTAGTGGGGTGGTAGATACCTAGTCTCCATTATGGTTCTAATCTGACAGTGGTAGTGGGGTGGGAGATACCTAGTCTCCATTATGGCTCTAATCTGATAGTGGTAGTGGAGTGGTAGATGCCTATAGCCCGTATGGCTCTAATCTGATAGTGGTAGTGGGGTGGTAGATGCCTAGTGCCCTTATGGCTCTAATCTGATAGAGGTAGTGGGGTGGTAGATACCTAGTCTCCATTATGGCTCTAATCTGATAGAGGTAGTGGGGTGGGAGATACCTAGTCTCCATTATGGCTCTTATCTGATATTGGTAGTGGTTTTGGTAGATGCCTAGTGCCCTTATGGCTCTAATCTGATAGTGGTAGTGGGGTGGTAGATGCCTAGTGCCCTTATGGCTCTAATCTGATAGTGGTAGTGGGGTGGTAGATGCCTAGTGCCCTTATGGCTCTAATATGATAGCGGTAGTGGGTGGTAGATATCTAGTCTCCATTATGGCTCTAATCTGATAGTGGTAGTGGGGTGGTAGATACCTAGTCTCCATTATGGCTCTAATCTGATAGTGATAGTGGGGTGGTAGATGCCTAGTGCCCTTATGGCTCTAATCTGATAGTGGTAGTGGGGTGGTAGATACCTAGTCTCGATTATGGCTCTAATCTGATAGTGGTAGTGGGGTGGTAGATGCCTAGTGCCTTTATGGCTCTAATCTGATAGTGGTAGTGGGGTGGTAGATGCCTAGTGCCCTTATGGCTCTAATCTGATTGAGGTAGAGGGGTGGTAGATGCCTAGTGCCCTTATGGCTCTAATCTGATAGTGGTAGTGGGGTGGTAGATACCTAGTCTCCATTATGGCTCTAATATTGATAGTGGTAGTGGGGTGGTAGATGCCTAGCGCCTTTATGGCTCTAATCTGATAGTGGTAGCGGGGTGGTAGATACCTAGTCTCCATTATGGCTCTAATCTGATAGTGGTAGTGGGGTGGTAGATGCCTACTGCCTTTATGGCTCTAATCTGATGGTGGTAGTGGGGTGGTAGATGCCTAGTGCCCTTATGGCTCTAATCTGATAGAGGTAGTGGGGTGGTAGATACCTAGTCTCCATTATGGCTCTAATCTAATAGTGGTAGTGGGGTGGTAGATGCCTAGTGCCTTTATGGCTCTAATCTGATAGTGGTAGTGGGGTGGTAGATGCCTAGTGCCCTTATGGCTCTAATCTGATTGAGGTAGTGGGGTGGTAGATACCTAGTCTCCATTATGGCTCTAATCTGATAGAGGTAGTGGGGTGGGAGATACCTAGTCTCCATTATGGCTCTTATCTGATATTGGTAGTGGTTTTGGTAGATGCCTAGTGCCCTTATGGCTCTAATCTGATAGTGGTAGATGTCTAGTCTCCATTATGGCTCTAATCTGATAGTGGTAGTGGGGTGATAGATACCTAGTCTCCATTATGGCTCTAATCTGATAGTGGAAGTGGGGTGGTAGATACCTAGTTTCCATTATGGCTCTAATCTGATAATGGTAGTGGGGTGGTAGATGCCTAGTGCCCATATGGCTCTAATCTGATAGTGGTAGTGGGGTGGTAGATACCTAGTCTCCATTATGGCTCTAATCTGATAGTGGTAGTGGGGTGGTAGATGCCTAGTGCCTTTATGGCTCTAATCTGATAGTGGTAGTGGGGTGATAGATGCCTAGTGCCCTTATGGCTCTAATCTGATAGTGGTAGTGGGGTGGTAGATACCTAGTCTCCATTATGGCTCTAATCTGATAGTGGTAGTGGGGTTGTAGATACCTAGCCTCCATTATGGCTCTAATTTGGTAGTGGTAGTGGGGTGGTAGATACCTAGTCTCCATTATGGCTCTAATCTGGTAGTGGGGTGGAAGATACCTAGTCTCCATTATGGCTCTAATCTGGTAGTGGGGTGGAAGATACCTAGTCTCTATTATGGCTCTAATCTGGTAGTGGTAGTGGTGTGGTTGATACCTAGTCTCCATTATGGCTCTAATCTGGTAGTGGTAGTGGGGTGGTAGATACCTAGTCTCCATTATGCCTCTAATCTGATAGTGGTAGTGGGGTGGTAGATACCTAGTCTCCATTATGGCTCTAATATTGATAGTGGTAGTGGGGTGGTAGATGCCTAGCGCCTTTATGGCTCTAATCTGATAGTGGTAGCGGGGTGGTAGATACCTAGTCTCCACTATGGCTCTAATCTGATAGTTGTAGTGGGGTGGAAGATACCTAGTCTCCATTATGGCTCTAATCTGATAGTGGTAGTGGGGTGATAGATGCCTAGTGCCCTTATGGCTCTAATCTGATAGTGGTAGTGGGGTGGTAGATGCCTAGTGCCCTTATGGCTCTAATCTGATAGTGGTAGTGGGGTGGTAGATGCCTAGTGCCCTTATGGCTCTAATCTGATAGTGGTAGTGGGGTGGTAGATACCTAGTCTCCATTATGGCTCTAATCTGATAGTGGTAGTGGGGTGGTAGATTCCTAGTGCCTTTATGGCTCTAATCTGATAGTGGTAGTGGGGTGGTAGATGCCTAGTGCCCTTATGGCTCTAATCTGATAGAGGTAGTGGGGTGGTAGATACCTAGTCTCCATTATGGCTCTAATCTAATAGTGGTAGTGGGGTGGTAGATGCCTAGTGCCTTTATGGCTCTAATCTGATAGTGGTAGTGGGGTGGTAGATGCCTAGTGCCCTTATGGCTCTAATCTGATAGTGGTAGTGGGGTGGTAGATGCCTAGTGCCCTTATGGCTCTAATCTGATAATGGTACTGGGGTGATAGATACCTAGTCTCCATTATGACTCTAATCTGATAGAGGTAGTGGGGTGGTAGATACCTAGTCTCCATTATGGCTCTAATCTGATATTGGTAGTGGTTTTGGTAGATGCCTAGTGCCCTTATGGCTCTAATCTGATAGTGGTAGATGTCTAGTCTCCATTATGGCTCTAATCTGGTAGTGGTAGTGGGGTGATAGATACCTAGTCTCCATTATGGCTCTAATCTGATAGTGGAAGTGGGGTGGTAGATGTCTAGTGCCCTTATGGCTCTAATCTGATAGTGGTAGTGGGGTGGTAGATACCTAGTCTCCATTATGGCTCTAATCTGATAGTGGTAGTGGGGTGGTAGATACCTAGTCTCCATTATGGCTATAATCTGGTAGTGGTAGTGGAAGATACCTAGTCTCCATTATGGCTCTAATCTGATAGTGGTAGTGGGTTGGTAGATACCTAGTCTCCATTATGGCTCTAATCTGATAGTGGAAGTGGGGTGGTAGATACCTAGTTTCCATTATGGCTCTAATCTGATAATGGTAGTGGGGTGGTAGATGCCTAGTGCCTTTATGGCTCTAATCTGATAGTGGTAGTGGGGTGATAGATGCCTAGTGCCCTTATGGCTCTAATCTGATAGTGGTAGTGGGGTGGTAGATACTTAGTCTCCATTATGGCTCTAATCTGATAGTGGTAGTGGGGTGGTAGATGCCTAGTGCCTTTATGGCTCTAATCTGATAGTGGTAGTGGGGTGATAGATGCCTAGTGCCCTTATGGCTCTAATCTGATAGTGGTAGTGGGGTGGTAGATACCTAGTCTCCATTATGGCTCTAATCTGATAGAGGTAGTGGAGTGGTAGATGCCTAGAGCCCGTATGGCTCTAATCTGATAGTGGTAGTGGGGAGGTAGATACCTAGTCTCCATTATGGCTCTAATCTGATAGAGGTAGTGGGGTGGTAGATACCTAGTCTCCATTATGGCTCTAATCTGATAGAGGTAGTGGGGTGGGAGATACCTAGTCTCCATTATGGCTCTTATCTGATATTGGTAGTGGTTTTGGTAGATGCCTAGTGCCCTTATGGCTCTAATCTGATAGTGGTAGTGGGGTGGTAGATGCCTAGTGCCCTTATGGCTCTAATCTGATAGTGGTAGTGGGGTGGTAGATGCCTAGTGCCCTTATGGCTCTAATCTGATAGTGGTAGTGGGGTGGTAGATACCTAGTCTCCATTATGGCTCTAATCTGATAGTGGTAGTGGGGTGGTAGATTCCTAGTGCCTTTATGGCTCTAATCTGATAGTGGTAGTGGGGTGGTAGATGCCTAGTGCCCTTATGGCTCTAATCTGATAGAGGTAGTGGGGTGGTAGATACCTAGTCTCCATTATGGCTCTAATCTAATAGTGGTAGTGGGGTGGTAGATGCCTAGTGCCTTTATGGCTCTAATCTGATAGTGGTAGTGGGGTGGTAGATGCCTAGTGCCCTTATGGCTCTAATCTGATAGTGGTAGTGGGGTGGTAGATGCCTAGTGCCCTTATGGCTCTAATCTGATAATGGTACTGGGGTGATAGATACCTAGTCTCCATTATGACTCTAATCTGATAGAGGTAGTGGGGTGGTAGATACCTAGTCTCCATTATGGCTCTAATCTGATAGAGGTGGTGGGGTGGGAGATACCTAGTCTCCATTATGGCTCTTATCTGATATTGGTAGTGGTTTTGGTAGATGCCTAGTGCCCTTATGGCTCTAATCTGATAGTGGTAGATGTCTAGTCTCCATTATGGCTCTAATCTGGTAGTGGTAGTAGGGTGATAGATACCTAGTCTCCATTATGGCTCTAATCTGATAGTGGAAGTGGGGTGGTAGATGCCTAGTGCCTTTATGGCTCTAATCTGATAGTGGTAGTGGGGTGGTAGATGCCTAGTGCCCTTATGGCTCTAATCTGATAGTGGTAGATACCTAGTCTCCATTATGGCTCTAATCTGATAGTGGTAGTGGGGTGGTAGATACCTAGTCTCCATTATGGCTATAATCTGGTAGTGGTAGTGGAAGATACCTAGTCTCCATTATGGCTCTAATCTGATAGTGGTAGTGGGTTGGTAGATACCTAGTCTCCATTATGGCTCTAATCTGATAGTGGAAGTGGGGTGGTAGATACCTAGTTTCCATTATGGCTCTAATCTGATAATGGTAGTGGGGTGGTAGATGCCTAGTGCCTTTATGGCTCTAATCTGATAGTGGTAGTGGGGTGATAGATGCCTAGTGCCCTTATGGCTCTAATCTGATAGTGGTAGTGGGGTGGTAGATACCTAGTCTCCATTATGGCTCTAATCTGATAGTGGTAGTGGGGTGGTAGATGCCTAGTGCCTTTATGGCTCTAATCTGATAGTGGTAGTGGGGTGATAGATGCCTAGTGCCCTTATGGCTCTAATCTGATAGTGGTAGTGGGGTGGTAGATACCTAGTCTCCATTATGGCTCTAATCTGATAGAGGTAGTGGAGTGGTAGATGCCTAGAGCCCGTATGGCTCTAATCTGATAGTGGTAGTGGGGAGGTAGATACCTAGTCTCCATTATGGCTCTAATCTGATAGAGGTAGTGGGGTGGTAGATACCTAGTCTCCATTATGGCTCTAATCTGATAGAGGTAGTGGGGTGGGAGATACCTAGTCTCCATTATGGCTCTTATCTGATATTGGTAGTGGTTTTGGTAGATGCCTAGTGCCCTTATGGCTCTAATCTGATAGTGGTAGTGGGGTGGTAGATACCTAGTCTCCATTATGGCTCTAATCTGAGAGTGGTAGTGGGGTGGTAGATGCCTAGTGCCCTTATGGCTCTAATATGATAGCGGTAGTGGGGTGGTAGATATCTAGTCTCCATTATGGCTCTAATCTGATAGTGGTAGTGGGGTGGTAGATACCTAGTCTCCATTATGGCTCTAATCTGATAGTGGTAGTGGGGTGGTAGATACCTAGTCTCCATTATGGTTCTAATCTGACAGTGGTAGTGGGGTGGTAGATGCCTAGTGCCCTTTTGGCTCTAATCTGATAGTGGTAGTGGGGTGGTAGATACCTAGTCTCCATTATGGCTCTAATCTGATAGTGGTAGGTGGTAGATGCCTAATGCCTTTATGGCTCTAATCTGATAGTGGTAGTGGGGTGGTAGATGCCTAGTGCCCTTATGGCTCTAATCTGACAGAGGTAGTGGGGTGGTAGATACCTATTCTCCATTATGGCTCTAATCTGATAGAGGTAGTGTGCTGGTAGATGTCTTGTCTCCATTATGGCTCTAATCTAATAGTGGTAGTGGGGTATCAGATGTCTAGTCTCCCTTGTGGCTCTAATCTGATAGTGGTAGTGGGGTGGTAGATACCTAGTCTCCATTATGGCTCTAATCTGATAGAGGTAGAGGTGTGGTAGATACCTAGTCTCCATTATGGCTCTAATTTGGTAGTGGTAGTGGGGTGGTAGATACCTAGTCTCCATTATGGTTCTAATCTGACAGTGGTAGTGGGGTGGGAGATACCTAGTCTCCATTATGGCTCTAATCTGATAGTGGTAGTGGAGTGGTAGATGCCTATAGCCCGTATGGCTCTAATCTGATAGTGGTAGTGGGGTGGTAGATGCCTAGTGCCCTTATGGCTCTAATCTGATAGAGGTAGTGGGGTGGTAGATACCTAGTCTCCATTATGGCTCTAATCTGATAGAGGTAGTGGGGTGGGAGATACCTAGTCTCCATTATGGCTCTTATCTGATATTGGTAGTGGTTTTGGTAGATGCCTAGTGCCCTTATGGCTCTAATCTGATAGTGGTAGTGGGGTGGTAGATGCCTAGTGCCCTTATGGCTCTAATCTGATAGTGGTAGTGGGGTGGTAGATGCCTAGTGCCCTTATGGCTCTAATATGATAGCGGTAGTGGGTGGTAGATATCTAGTCTCCATTATGGCTCTAATCTGATAGTGGTAGTGGGGTGGTAGATACCTAGTCTCCATTATGGCTCTAATCTGATAGTGATAGTGGGGTGGTAGATGCCTAGTGCCCTTATGGCTCTAATCTGATAGTGGTAGTGGGGTGGTAGATACCTAGTCTCGATTATGGCTCTAATCTGATAGTGGTAGTGGGGTGGTAGATGCCTAGTGCCTTTATGGCTCTAATCTGATAGTGGTAGTGGGGTGGTAGATGCCTAGTGCCCTTATGGCTCTAATCTGATTGAGGTAGAGGTGTGGTAGATGCCTAGTGCCCTTATGGCTCTAATCTGATAATGGTACTGGGGTGATAGATACCTAGTCTCCATTATGGCTCTAATATTGATAGTGGTAGTGGGGTGGTAGATGCCTAGCGCCTTTATGGCTCTAATCTGATAGTGGTAGCGGGGTGGTAGATACCTAGTCTCCATTATGGCTCTAATCTGATAGTGGTAGTGGGGTGGTAGATGCCTACTGCCTTTATGGCTCTAATCTGATGGTGGTAGTGGGGTGGTAGATGCCTAGTGCCCTTATGGCTCTAATCTGATAGAGGTAGTGGGGTGGTAGATACCTAGTCTCCATTATGGCTCTAATCTAATAGTGGTAGTGGGGTATCAGATGTCTAGTCTCCCTTGTGGCTCTAATCTGATAGTGGTAGTGGGGTGGTAGATACCTAGTCTCCATTATGGCTCTAATCTGATAGAGGTAGAGGTGTGGTAGATACCTAGTCTCCATTATGGCTCTAATTTGGTAGTGGTAGTGGGGTGGTAGATACCTAGTCTCCATTATGGTTCTAATCTGACAGTGGTAGTGGGGTGGGAGATACCTAGTCTCCATTATGGCTCTAATCTGATAGTGGTAGTGGAGTGGTAGATGCCTATAGCCCGTATGGCTCTAATCTGATAGTGGTAGTGGGGTGGTAGATGCCTAGTGCCCTTATGGCTCTAATCTGATAGAGGTAGTGGGGTGGTAGATACCTAGTCTCCATTATGGCTCTAATCTGATAGAGGTAGTGGGGTGGGAGATAACTAGTCTCCATTATGGCTCTTATCTGATATTGGTAGTGGTTTTGGTAGATGCCTAGTGCCCTTATGGCTCTAATCTGATAGTGGTAGTGGGGTGGTAGATGCCTAGTGCCCTTATGGCTCTAATCTGATAGTGGTAGTGGGGTGGTAGATGCCTAGTGCACTTATGGCTCTAATATGATAGCGGTAGTGGGTGGTAGATATCTAGTCTCCATTATGGCTCTAATCTGATAGTGGTAGTGGGGTGGTAGATACCTAGTCTCCATTATGGCTCTAATCTGATAGTGATAGTGGGGTGGTAGATGCCTAGTGCCCTTATGGCTCTAATCTGATAGTGGTAGTGGGGTGGTAGATACCTAGTCTCGATTATGGCTCTAATCTGATAGTGGTAGTGGGGTGGTAGATGCCTAGTGCCTTTATGGCTCTAATCTGATAGTGGTAGTGGGGTGGTAGATGCCTAGTGCCCTTATGGCTCTAATCTGATTGAGGTAGAGGTGTGGTAGATGCCTAGTGCCCTTATGGCTCTAATCTGATAATGGTACTGGGGTGATAGATACCTAGTCTCCATTATGGCTCTAATATTGATAGTGGTAGTGGGGTGGTAGATGCCTAGCGCCTTTATGGCTCTAATCTGATAGTGGTAGCGGGGTGGTAGATACCTAGTCTCCATTATGGCTCTAATCTGATAGTGGTAGTGGGGTGGTAGATGCCTACTGCCTTTATGGCTCTAATCTGATGGTGGTAGTGGGGTGGTAGATGCCTAGTGCCCTTATGGCTCTAATCTGATAGAGGTAGTGGGGTGGTAGATACCTAGTCTCCATTATGGCTCTAATCTAATAGTGGTAGTGGGGTGGTAGATGCCTAGTGCCTTTATGGCTCTAATCTGATAGTGGTAGTGGGGTGGTAGATGCCTAGTGCCCTTATGGCTCTAATCTGATTGAGGTAGAGGTGTGGTAGATGCCTAGTGCCCTTATGTCTCTAATCTGATAATGGTACTGGGGTGATAGATACCTAGTCTCCATTATGGCTCTAATCTGATAGAGGTAGTGGGGTGGTAGATACCTAGTCTCCATTATGGCTCTAATCTGATAGAGGTAGTGGGGTGGGAGATACCTAGTCTCCATTATGGCTCTTATCTGATATTGGTAGTGGTTTTGGTAGATGCCTAGTGCCCTTATGGCTCTAATCTGATAGTGGTAGATGTCTAGTCTCCATTATGGCTCTAATCTGATAGTGGTAGTGGGGTGATAGATACCTAGTCTCCATTATGGCTCTAATCTGATAGTGGAAGTGGGGTGGTAGATACCTAGTTTCCATTATGGCTCTAATCTGATAGTGGTAGTGGGGTGGTAGATGCCTAGTCTCCATTATGGCTCTAATCTGGTAGTGGTAGAGGGGTGGTAGATACCTAGTCTCCATTATGGCTCTAATCTGATAGTGGTAGTGGGGTGGTAGATGCCTAGTGCCTTTATGGCTCTAATCTGATAGTGGTAGTGGGGTGATAGATGCCTAGTGCCCTTATGGCTCTAATCTGATAGTGGTAGTGGGGTGGTAGATACCTAGTCTCCATTATGGCTCTAATCTGATAGTGGTAGTGGGGTTGTAGATACCTAGCCTCCATTATGGCTCTAATTTGGTAGTGGTAGTGGGGTGGTAGATACCTAGTCTCCATTATGGCTCTAATCTGGTAGTGGGGTGGAAGATACCTAGTCTCCATTATGGCTCTAATCTGGTAGTGGGGTGGAAGATACCTAGTCTCTATTATGGCTCTAATCTGGTAGTGGTAGTGGTGTGGTTGATACCTAGTCTCCATTATGGCTCTAATCTGGTAGTGGTAGTGGGGTGGTAGATACCTAGTCTCCATTATGCCTCTAATCTGATAGTGGTAGTGGGGTGGTAGATACCTAGTCTCCATTATGGCTCTAATATTGATAGTGGTAGTGGGGTGGTAGATGCCTAGCGCCTTTATGGCTCTAATCTGATAGTGGTAGTGGGGTGGTAGATACCTAGTCTCCATTATGGCTCTAATCTGATAGTGGTAGTGGGGTGGTAGATGCCTAGTCTCCATTATGGCTCTAATCTGATAGTGGTAGTGGGGTGATAGATGCCTAGTGCCCTTATGGCTCTAATCTGATAGTGGTAGTGGGGTGGTAGATGCCTAGTGCCCTTATGGCTCTAATCTGATAGTGGTAGTGGGGTGGTAGATGCCTAGTGCCCTTATGGCTCTAATCTGATAGTGGTAGTGGGGTGGTAGATACCTAGTCTCCATTATGGCTCTAATCTGATAGTGGTAGTGGGGTGGTAGATTCCTAGTGCCTTTATGGCTCTAATCTGATAGTGGTAGTGGGGTGGTAGATGCCTAGTGCCCTTATGGCTCTAATCTGATAGAGGTAGTGGGGTGGTAGATACCTAGTCTCCATTATGGCTCTAATCTAATAGTGGTAGTGGGGTGGTAGATGCCTAGTGCCTTTATGGCTCTAATCTGATAGTGGTAGTGGGGTGGTAGATGCCTAGTGCCCTTATGGCTCTAATCTGATAGTGGTAGTGGGGTGGTAGATGCCTAGTGCCCTTATGGCTCTAATCTGATAATGGTACTGGGGTGATAGATACCTAGTCTCCATTATGACTCTAATCTGATAGAGGTAGTGGGGTGGTAGATACCTAGTCTCCATTATGGCTCTAATCTGATAGAGGTGGTGGGGTGGGAGATACCTAGTCTCCATTATGGCTCTAATCTGATATTGGTAGTGGTTTTGGTAGATGCCTAGTGCCCTTATGGCTCTAATCTGATAGTGGTAGATGTCTAGTCTCCATTATGGCTCTAATCTGGTAGTGGTAGTGGGGTGATAGATACCTAGTCTCCATTATGGCTCTAATCTGATAGTGGAAGTGGGGTGGTAGATGCCTAGTGCCTTTATGGCTCTAATCTGATAGTGGTAGTGGGGTGGTAGATGCCTAGTGCCCTTATGGCTCTAATCTGATAGTGGTAGTGGGGTGGTAGATACCTAGTCTCCATTATGGCTCTAATCTGATAGTGGTAGTGGGGTGGTAGATACCTAGTCTCCATTATGGCTATAATCTGGTAGTGGTAGTGGAAGATACCTAGTCTCCATTATGGCTCTAATCTGATAGTGGTAGTGGGTTGGTAGATACCTAGTCTCTATTATGGCTCTAATCTGGTAGTGGTAGTGGTGTGGTAGATACCTAGTCTCCATTATGGCTCTAATCTGGTAGTGGTAGTGGGGTGGTAGATACCTAGTCTCCATTATGGCTCTAATCTGATAGTGGTAGTGGGGTGGTAGATACCTAGTCTCCATTATGGCTCTAATCTGATAGTGGTAGTGGGGTGGTAGATGTCTAGTGCCTTTATGGCTCTAATCTGATAGTGGTAGTGGGGTGGTAGATGCCTAGTGCCCTTATGGCTCTAATCTGATAGTGGTAGTGGGGTGGTAGATACCTAGTCTCCATTATGGCTCTAATCTGATAGTGGTAGTGGGGTGGTAGATACCTAGTCTCCACTATGGCTCTAATCTGATAGTTGTAGTGGGGTGGAAGATACCTACTCTCAATTATGGCTCTAATCTGATAGTGGTATTGGGGTGATAGATGCCTATTGCCCTTATGGCTCTAATCTGATAGTAGTAGTGGGGTGGTAGATACCTAGTCTCCATTATGGCTCTAATCTGATAGTGAAAGTGGGGTGGTAGATGCCTAGTGCCTTTATGGCTCTAATCTGATAGTGGTAGTGGGGTGGTAGATACCTAGTCTCCACTATGGCTCTAATCTGATAGTTGTAGTGGGGTGGAAGATACCTACTCTCCATTATGGCTCTATTCTGATAGTGGTAGTGGGGTGATAGATGCCTAGTGCCCTTATGGCTCTAATCTTATAGTAGTAGTGGGGTGGTAGATACCTAGTCTCCATTATGGCTCTAATCTGATAGTGATAGTGGGGTGGTAGATGCCTAGTGCCCTTTTGGCTCTAATCTGATAGTGGTAGTGGGGTGGTAGATACCTAGTCTCCATTATGTCTCTAATCTGATAGAGGTAGTGGGGTGGTAGATGCCTAGTGCCTTTATGGCTCTAATCTGATAGTGGTAGTGGGGTGGTAGATGCCTAGTGCCCTTATGGCTCTAATCTGATAGAGGTAGTGGGGTGGTAGATGTCTAGTCTCCGTTATGGCTATAATCTAATAGTGGAACTGGGGTATCAGATGTCTAGTATCCCGTGTGGCTCTAATCTGATAGTGGTAGTGGGGTGGTAGATACCTAGTCTCCATTATGGCTCTAATCTGATAGAGGTAGAGGTGTGGTAGATACCTAGTCTCCATTATGGCTCTAATTTGGTAGTGGTAGTGGGGTGGTATATACCTAGTCTCCATTATGGTTCTAATCTGATAGTGGTAGTGGGGTGGGAGATACCTAGTCTCCATTATGGCTCTAATCTGATAGAGGTAGTGGGGTGGTAGATACCTAGTCTCCATTATGGCTCTAATCTGATAGTGGTAGTGGAGTGGTAGATGCCTAGAGCCCGTATGGCTCTAATCTGATAGTGGTAGTGGGGAGGTAGATACCTAGTCTCCATTATGGCTCTAATCTGATAGTGATAGTGGGGTGGTAGATGCCTAGTGCCCTTTTGGCTCTAATCTGATAGTGGTAGTGGGGTGGTAGATACCTAGTCTCCATTATGGCTCTAATCTGATAGTGGTAGTGGGGTGGTAGATGCCTAGTGCCTTTATGGCTCTAATCTGATAGTGGTAGTGGGGTGGTAGATGCCTAGTGCCCTTATGGCTCTAATCTGACAGAGGTAGTGGGGTGGTAGATGTCTAGTCTCCATTATGGCTCTAATCTAATAGTGGTAGTGGGGTATCAGATGTCTAGTCTCCCTTGTGGCTCTAATCTGGTAGTGGTAGTGGGGTGGGAGATACCTAGTCTCCATTATGGCTCTAATTTGGTAGTGGTAGTGGGGTGGTAGATACCTAGTCTCCATTATGGTTCTAATCTGACAGTGGTTGTCAAGTTTTGACCTCTTTCTTGTGCAATTCCCCACTTGAAAAGGACAGTCCCTCCACATGAAGATTTTAACTGGATTTCACTCAATAAACAGCCATGGAATCAGTTGTTTGTCTTTTATTTACCATTCTTTGGTTGGCAGTAAACAGGTGAAAAACCTCAAAAAAGAGATGACAAATACAAGTTACTATTTGAGTTGACAGCCCAATCAAATACACAAACTTATCCACATTCACCCCAGATAAACACATTTCTGCTACCATAAAACACAAGGTTTCCACTTTTAAGCAAATGTTTCCCAAAATAGAAACCCACCATTTATAATCAAATGAGCAGAATCTGTATATTTTCTCAAAATTTGCATTTTAGCCAAATACATTCAAAATATTTTTAGTAGTAAAAAATTACATTTATTTTCTAATCAGTAGTTTTAAGCAGACAAATCTTACATTTTTTAGCCAAAGATTTTTTAGACTATACATTTGTTACTGAATTAAGAACTTGGTTTACTAAGATTTCTACAAAGTTTAAATTACTTTTAACCATTTCAAATAAGTTCTTTGTCAACAATGAATTTGGCTCTTCTTACTTTTCCTTTATACCCCACAAACAACATTTGAAGTTATAAATACCACTGCAAAAGTCCTATCAAAGTTAAGAGTTAAGAGTCTGTGTCTTCCAGAGTATCATAATATGGCGCTTACCGGCTGTCTTTCACAGTTTTGTGACTTGCACAGTCACCTTGATCACAAAGATGAAGTTTCCTTGGTCTTGTGGTGTTATAAATGCTCCTTTCACTGCGGTCTAAAGACAACAGCAGAGCCAGGTGCTGGCACGCCCAGATTGCCTGGAAGATTTGTTCCACCTGGTTCACCACTGATTGAAGGAGGAGGAGTTTCACCACTGAGGAGCTCCCAGGCAGTTTGTCAGCACAACCACTATCAGATTAGAGCCATAAAGGCACTAGGCATCTACCACCCCACTACCACTATCAATATTAGAGCCATAATGGAGACTAGGTATCTACCACCCCACTACCACTATCAGATTAGAGCCATAATGGAGACTAGGTATCTACCACCCCACTACCACTACCAGTTTAGAGCCATAATGGAGACTAGGTATCAACCACACCACTACCACTACCAGATTAGAGCCATAATAGAGACTAGGTATCTACCAACCCACTACCACTATCAGATTAGAGCCATAATGGAGACTAGGTATCTTCCACCCCACTACCAGATTAGAGCCATAATGGAGACTAGGTATCTACCACCCCACTACCACTACCAAATTAGAGCCATAATGGAGGCTAGGTATCTACAACCCCACTACCACTATCAGATTAGAGCCATAATGGAGACTAGGTATCTACCACCCCACTACCACTATCAGATTAGAGCCATAAGGGCACTAGGCATCTATCACCCCACTACCACTATCAGATTAGAGCCATAAAGGCACTAGGCATCTACCACCCCACTACCACTATCAGATTAGAGCCATAATGGAGACTAGGTATCTACCACCCCACTACCACTATCAGGTTAGAGCCATATGGGCACTAGGCATCTACCACCCCACTACCACTATCAGATTAGAGCCATAAAGGCACTAGGCATCTACCACCCCACTTCCACTATCAGATTAGAGCCATAATGGAGACTAGGTATCTATCACCCCACTACCACTATCAGATTAGAGCCATAATGGAGACTAGACATCTACCACTATCAGATTAGAGCCATAAGGGCACTAGGCATCTACCAAAACCACTACCAATATCAGATAAGAGCCATAATGGAGACTAGGTATCTCCCACCCCACTACCTCTATCAGATTAGAGCCATAATGGAGACTAGGTATCTACCACCCCACTACCTCTATCAGATTAGAGCCATAATGGAGACTAGGTATCTATCACCCCAGTACCATTATCAGATTAGAGCCATAAGGGCACTAGGCATCTACCACCCCACTACCACTATCAGATTAGAGCCATAAGGGCACTAGGCATCTACCACCCCACTACCACTATTAGATTAGAGCCATAATGGAGACTAGGTATCTACCACCCCACTACCTCTATCAGATTAGAGCCATAAGGGCACTAGGCATCTACCACCCCACTACCACTATCAGATTAGAGCCATAAGGGCACTAGGCATCTACCACCCCACTACCACTATCAGATTAGAGCCATAAAGGCACTAGGCATCTACCACCCCACTACCACTATTAGATTAGAGCCATAATGGAGACTAGGCATCTACCACCCCACTACCACTATCAGATTAGAGCCATAGTGGAGACTAGGTATCTACCACCCCGCTACCACTATCAGATTAGAGCCATAAGGGCACTTGGCATCTACCACCCCACTACCACTATCAGATTAGAGCCATAAGGGCACTTGGCATCTACCACCCCACTACCACTATCAGATTAGAGCCATAAAGGCACTAAGCATCTACCACACCACTACCACTATCAATATTAGAGCCATAATGGAGACTAGGTATCTACCACCCCACTACCACTACCAGATTAGAGCCATAATGGAGACTAGGTATCAACCACACCACTACCACTACCAGATTAGAGCCATAATGGAGACTAGGTATCTACCAACAAACTACCACTATCAGATTAGAGCCATAATGGAGACTAGGTATCTTCCACCCCACTACGACTACCAGATTAGAGCCATAATGGAGACTAGGTATCTACCACCCCACTACCACTACCAAATTAGAGCCATAATGGAGGCTAGGTATCTACAACCCCACTACCACTATCAGATTAGAGCCATAATGGAGACTAGGTATCTACCACCCCACTACCACTATCAGATTAGAGCCATAAGGGCACTAGGCATCTACCACCCCACTACCACTATCAGATTAGAGCCATAATGGAGACTAGGCATCTACCACCCCACTACCACTATCAGATTAGAGCCATAGTGGAGACTAGGTATCTACCACCCCGCTACCACTATCAGATTAGAGCCATAAGGGCACTTGGCATCTACCACCCCACCACCACTATCAGATTAGAGCCATAAGGGCACTAGGCATCTACCACCCCACTACCACTATCAGATTAGAGCCATAAAGGCACTAGGCATCTACCACCCCACTACCACTATTAGATTAGAGCCATAATGGAGACTAGGCATCTACCACCCCACTACCACTATCAGATTAGAGCCATAGTGGAGACTAGGTATCTACCACCCCGCTACCACTATCAGATTAGAGCCATAAGGGCACTTGGCATCTACCACCCCACTACCACTATCAGATTAGAGCCATAAGGGCACTTGGCATCTACCACCCCACTACCACTATCAGATTAGAGCCATAAAGGCACTAAGCATCTACCACACCACTACCACTATCAATATTAGAGCCATAATGGAGACTAGGTATCTACCACCCCACTACCACTACCAGATTAGAGCCATAATGGAGACTAGGTATCAACCACACCACTACCACTACCAGATTAGAGCCATAATGGAGACTAGGTATCTACCAACAAACTACCACTATCAGATTAGAGCCATAATGGAGACTAGGTATCTTCCACCCCACTACGACTACCAGATTAGAGCCATAATGGAGACTAGGTATCTACCACCCCACTACCACTACCAAATTAGAGCCATAATGGAGGCTAGGTATCTACAACCCCACTACCACTATCAGATTAGAGCCATAATGGAGACTAGGTATCTACCACCCCACTACCACTATCAGATTAGAGCCATAAGGGCACTAGGCATCTATCACCCCACTACCACTATCAGATTAGAGCCATAATGGAGACTAGGCATCTACCACCCCACTACCACTATCAGATTAGAGCCATAGTGGAGACTAGGTATCTACCACCCCGCTACCACTATCAGATTAGAGCCATAAGGGCACTTGGCATCTACCACCCCACCACCACTATCAGATTAGAGCCATAAGGGCACTAGGCATCTACCACCCCCCTACCACTATCAGATTAGAGCCATAAAGGCACTAAGCATCTACCACCCCACTACCACTATCAATATTAGAGCCATAATGGAGACTAGGTATCTACCACCCCACTACCACTACCAGATTAGAGCCATAATGGAGACTAGGTATCAACCACACCACTACCACTACCAGATTAGAGCCATAATGGAGACTAGGTATCTACCAACAAACTACCACTATCAGATTAGAGCCATAATGGAGACTAGGTATCTTCCACCCCACTACCACTACCAGATTAGAGCCATAATGGAGACTAGGTATATACCACCCCACTACCACTACCAAATTAGAGCCATAATGGAGGCTAGGTATCTACAACCCCACTACCACTATCAGATTAGAGCCATAATGGAGACTAGGTATCTACCACCCCACTACCACTATCAGATTAGAGCCATAAGGGCACTAGGCATCTATCACCCCACTACCACTATCAGATTAGAGCCATAAAGGCACTAGGCATCTACCACCCCACTACCACTATCAGATTAGAGCCATAATGGAGACTAGGTATCTACCACCCCACTACCACTATCAGATTAGAGCCATATGGGCACTAGGCATCTACCACCCCACTACCACTATCAGATTAGAGCCATAAAGGCACTAGGCATCTACCACCCCACTACCATTATCAGATTAGAGCCATAATGGAAACTAGGTATCTACCAACCCACTACCACTATCAGATTAGAGCCATAATGGAGACTAGGTATCTACCACCCCACTACCACTACCAGATTAGAGCCATAATGGAGACTAGGTATCTACCACACCACTACCACTACCAGATTAGAGCCATAATGGAGACTAGGTATCTACCACCCCACTACCATTATCAGATAAGAGCCATAATGGAGACTAGGTATCTCCCACCCCACTACCTCTATCAGATTAGAGCCATAATGGAGACTAGGTATCTACCACCCCACTACCTCTATAAGATTAGAGCCATAATGGAGACTAGGTATCTATCACCCCAGTACCATTATCAGATTAGAGCCATAAGGGCACTAGGCATCTACCACCCCACTACCACTATCAGATTAGAGCCATAAGGGCACTAGGCATCTACCACCCCACTACCACTATCAGATTAGAGCCATAAAGGCACTAGGCATCTACCACCCCACTACCACTATTAGATTAGAGCCATAATGGAGACTAGGTATCTACCACCCCACTACCTCTATCAGATTAGAGCCATAAGGGCACTAGGCATCTACCACCCCACTACCACTATCAGATTAGAGCCATAAGGGCACTAGGCATCTACCACCCCACTACCACTATCAGATTAGAGCCATAAAGGCACTAGGCATCTACCACCCCACTACCACTATTAGATTAGAGCCATAATGGAGACTAGGCATCTACCACCCCACTACCACTATCAGATTAGAGCCATAGTGGAGACTAGGTATCTACCACCCCGCTACCACTATCAGATTAGAGCCATAAGGGCACTTGGCATCTACCACCCCACTACCACTATCAGATTAGAGCCATAAGGGCACTTGGCATCTACCACCCCACTACCACTATCAGATTAGAGCCATAAAGGCACTAAGCATCTACCACCCCACTACCACTATCAATATTAGAGCCATAATGGAGACTAGGTATCTACCACCCCACTACCACTACCAGATTAGAGCCATAATGGAGACTAGGTATCAACCACACCACTACCACTACCAGATTAGAGCCATAATGGAGACTAGGTATCTACCAACAAACTACCACTATCAGATTAGAGCCATAATGGAGACTAGGTATCTTCCACCCCACTACGACTACCAGATTAGAGCCATAATGGAGACTAGGTATCTACCACCCCACTACCACTACCAAATTAGAGCCATAATGGAGGCTAGGTATCTACAACCCCACTACCACTATCAGATTAGAGCCATAATGGAGACTAGGTATCTATCACCCCACTACCACTATCAGATTAGAGCCATAATGGAGACTAGACATCTACCACTATCAGATTAGAGCCATAAGGGCACTAGGCATCTACCAAAACCACTACCAATATCAGATAAGAGCCATAATGGAGACTAGGTATCTCCCACCCCACTACCTCTATCAGATTAGAGCCATAATGGAGACTAGGTATCTACCACCCCACTACCTCTATCAGATTAGAGCCATAATGGAGACTAGGTATCTATCACCCCAGTACCATTATCAGATTAGAGCCATAAGGGCACTAGGCATCTACCACCCCACTACCACTATCAGATTAGAGCCATAAAGGCACTAGGCATCTACCACCCCACTACCACTATTAGATTAGAGCCATAATGGAGACTAGGTATCTACCACCCCACTACCTCTATCAGATTAGAGCCATAAGGGCACTAGGCATCTACCACCCCACTACCACTATCAGATTAGAGCCATAAGGGCACTAGGCATCTACCACCCCACTACCACTATCAGATTAGAGCCATAAAGGCACTAGGCATCTACCACCCCACTACCACTATTAGATTAGAGCCATAATGGAGACTAGGCATCTACCACCCCACTACCACTATCAGATTAGAGCCATAGTGGAGACTAGGTATCTACCACCCCGCTACCACTATCAGATTAGAGCCATAAGGGCACTTGGCATCTACCACCCCACTACCACTATCAGATTAGAGCCATAAGGGCACTTGGCATCTACCACCCCACTACCACTATCAGATTAGAGCCATAAAGGCACTAAGCATCTACCACACCACTACCACTATCAATATTAGAGCCATAATGGAGACTAGGTATCTACCACCCCACTACCACTACCAGATTAGAGCCATAATGGAGACTAGGTATCAACCACACCACTACCACTACCAGATTAGAGCCATAATGGAGACTAGGTATCTACCAACAAACTACCACTATCAGATTAGAGCCATAATGGAGACTAGGTATCTTCCACCCCACTACCACTACCAGATTAGAGCCATAATGGAGACTAGGTATCTACCACCCCACTACCACTACCAAATTAGAGCCATAATGGAGGCTAGGTATCTACAACCCCACTACCACTATCAGATTAGAGCCATAATGGAGACTAGGTATCTACCACCCCACTACCACTATCAGATTAGAGCCATAAGGGCACTAGGCATCTATCACCCCACTACCACTATCAGATTAGAGCCATAATGGAGACTAGGCATCTACCACCCCACTACCACTATCAGATTAGAGCCATAGTGGAGACTAGGTATCTACCACCCCGCTACCACTATCAGATTAGAGCCATAAGGGCACTTGGCATCTACCACCCCACCACCACTATCAGATTAGAGCCATAAAGGCACTAGGCATCTACCACCCCCCTACCACTATCAGATTAGAGCCATAAAGGCACTAAGCATCTACCACCCCACTACCACTATCAATATTAGAGCCATAATGGAGACTAGGTATCTACCACCCCACTACCACTACCAGATTAGAGCCATAATGGAGACTAGGTATCAACCACACCACTACCACTACCAGATTAGAGCCATAATGGAGACTAGGTATCTACCAACAAACTACCACTATCAGATTAGAGCCATAATGGAGACTAGGTATCTTCCACCCCACTACCACTACCAGATTAGAGCCATAATGGAGACTAGGTATCTACCACCCCACTACCACTACCAAATTAGAGCCATAATGGAGGCTAGGTATCTACAACCCCACTACCACTATCAGATTAGAGCCATAATGGAGACTAGGTATCTACCACCCCACTACCACTATCAGATTAGAGCCATAAGGGCACTAGGCATCTATCACCCCACTACCACTATCAGATTAGAGCCATAAAGGCACTAGGCATCTACCACCCCACTACCACTATCAGATTAGAGCCATAATGGAGACTAGGTATCTACCACCCCACTACCACTATCAGATTAGAGCCATATGGGCACTAGGCATCTACCACCCCACTACCACTATCAGATTAGAGCCATAAAGGCACTAGGCATCTACCACCCCACTACCATTATCAGATTAGAGCCATAATGGAAACTAGGTATCTACCAACCCACTACCACTATCAGATTAGAGCCATAATGGAGACTAGGTATCTACCACCCCACTACCACTACCAGATTAGAGCCATAATGGAGACTAGGTATCTACCACACCACTACCACTACCAGATTAGAGCCATAATGGAGACTAGGTATCTACCACCCCACTACCATTATCAGATAAGAGCCATAATGGAGACTAGGTATCTCCCACCCCACTACCTCTATCAGATTAGAGCCATAATGGAGACTAGGTATCTACCACCCCACTACCTCTATCAGATTAGAGCCATAATGGAGACTAGGTATCTATCACCCCAGTACCATTATCAGATTAGAGCCATAAGGGCACTAGGCATCTACCACCCCACTACCACTATCAGATTAGAGCCATAAGGGCACTAGGCATCTACCACCCCACTACCACTATCAGATTAGAGCCATAAAGGCACTAGGCATCTACCACCCCACTACCACTATTAGATTAGAGCCATAATGGAGACTAGGTATCTACCACCCCACTACCTCTATCAGATTAGAGCCATAAGGGCACTAGGCATCTACCACCCCACTACCACTATCAGATTAGAGCCATAAGGGCACTAGGCATCTACCACCCCACTACCACTATCAGATTAGAGCCATAAAGGCACTAGGCATCTACCACCCCACTACCACTATTAGATTAGAGCCATAATGGAGACTAGGCATCTACCACCCCACTACCACTATCAGATTAGAGCCATAGTGGAGACTAGGTATCTACCACCCCGCTACCACTATCAGATTAGAGCCATAAGGGCACTTGGCATCTACCACCCCACTACCACTATCAGATTAGAGCCATAAGGGCACTTGGCATCTACCACCCCACTACCACTATCAGATTAGAGCCATAAAGGCACTAGGCATCTACCACCCCACTACCACTATCAATATTAGAGCCATAATGGAGACTAGGTATCTACCACCCCACTACCACTACCAGATTAGAGCCATAATGGAGACTAGGTATCAACCACACCACTACCACTACCAGATTAGAGCCATAATGGAGACTAGGTATCTACCAACAAACTACCACTATCAGATTAGAGCCATAATGGAGACTAGGTATCTTCCACCCCACTACGACTACCAGATTAGAGCCATAATGGAGACTAGGTATCTACCACCCCACTACCACTACCAAATTAGAGCCATAATGGAGGCTAGGTATCTACAACCCCACTACCACTATCAGATTAGAGCCATAATGGAGACTAGGTATCTACCACCCCACTACCACTATCAGATTAGAGCCATAAGGGCACTAGGCATCTATCACCCCACTACCACTATCAGATTAGAGCCATAATGGAGACTAGGCATCTACCACCCCACTACCACTATCAGATTAGAGCCATAGTGGAGACTAGGTATCTACCACCCCACTACCACTATCAGATTAGAGCCATAAGGGCACTTGGCATCTACCACCCCACTACCACTATCAGATTAGAGCCATAAGGGCACTAGGCATCTACCACCCCCCTACCACTATCAGATTAGAGCCATAAAGGCACTAAGCATCTACCACCCCACTACCACTATCAATATTAGAGCCATAATGGAGACTAGGTATCTACCACCCCACTACCACTACCAGGTTAGAGCCATAATGGAGACTAGGTATCAACCACACCACTACCACTACCAGATTAGAGCCATAATGGAGACTAGGTATCTAACACCCCACTACCACTATCAGATTAGAGCCATAATGGAGACTAGGTATCTTCCACCCCACTACCACTACCAGATTAGAGCCATAATGGAGACTAGGTATCTACCACCCCACTACCACTACCAAATTAGAGCCATAATGGAGGCTAGGTATCTACAACCCCACTACCACTATCAGATTAGAGCCATAATGGAGACTAGGTATCTACCACCCCACTACCACTATCAGATTAGAGCCATAAGGGCACTAGGCATCTATCACCCCACTACCACTATCAGATTAGAGCCATAAAGGCACTAGGCATCTACCACCCCACTACCACTATCAGATTAGAGCCATAATGGAGACTAGGTATCTACCACCCCACTACCACTATCAGATTAGAGCCATATGGGCACTAGGCATCTACCACCCCACTACCACTATCAGATTAGAGCCATAAAGGCACTAGGCATCTACCACCCCACTACCACTATCAGATTAGAGCCATAATGGAAACTAGGTATCTACCAACCCACTACCACTATCAGATTAGAGCCATAATGGAGACTAGGTATCTACCACCCCACTACCACTACCAGATTAGAGCCATAATGGAGACTAGGTATCTACCACACCACTACCACTACCAGATTAGAGCCATAATGGAGACTAGGTATCTACCACCCCACTACCATTATCAGATTAGAGCCATAATGGAAACTAGGTATCTACCACCCCACTACCACTATCAGATTAGAGCCATAATGGAGACTAGGTATCTACCACCCCACTACCTCTATCAGATTAGAGCCATAATGGAGAGTAGGTATCTTCCACCCCAGTACCACTATCAGATTAGAGCCATAATGGAGACTAGGTATCTACCACCCCACTACCACTATCAGATTAGAGCCATAATGGAGACTAGGCATCTACCACCCCACTACCACTATCAGATTAGAGCCATAGTGGAGACTAGGTATCTACCACCCCGCTACCACTATCAGATTAGAGCCATAAGGGCACTTGGCATCTACCACCCCACTACCACTATCAGATTAGAGCCATAAGGGCACTAGGCATCTACCACCCCCCTACCACTATCAGATTAGAGCCATAAAGGCACTAAGCATCTACCACCCCACTACCACTATCAATATTAGAGCCATAATGGAGACTAGGTATCTACCACCCCACTACCACTACCAGATTAGAGCCATAATGGAGACTAGGTATCAACCACACCACTACCACTACCAGATTAGAGCCATAATGGAGACTAGGTATCTAACACCCCACTACCACTATCAGATTAGAGCCATAATGGAGACTAGGTATCTTCCACCCCACTACCACTACCAGATTAGAGCCATAATGGAGACTAGGTATCTACCACCCCACTACCACTACCAAATTAGAGCCATAATGGAGGCTAGGTATCTACAACCCCACTACCACTATCAGATTAGAGCCATAATGGAGACTAGGTATCTACCACCCCACTACCACTATCAGATTAGAGCCATAAGGGCACTAGGCATCTATCACCCCACTACCACTATCAGATTAGAGCCATAAAGGCACTAGGCATCTACCACCCCACTACCACTATCAGATTAGAGCCATAATGGAGACGAGGTATCTACCACCCCACTACCACTATCAGATTAGAGCCATATGGGCACTAGGCATCTACCACCCCACTACCACTATCAGATTAGAGCCACAAAGGCACTAGGCATCTACCACCCCACTACCATTATCAGATTAGAGCCATAATGGAAACTAGGTATCTACCAACCCACTACCACTATCAGATTAGAGCCATAATGGAGACTAGGTATCTACCACCCCACTACCACTACCAGATTAGAGCCATAATGGAGACTAGGTATCTACCACACCACTACCACTACCAGATTAGAGCCATAATGGAGACTAGGTATCTACCACCCCACTACCATTATCAGATTAGAGCCATAATGGAAACTAGGTATCTACCACCCCACTACCACTATCAGATTAGAGCCATAATGGAGACTAGGTATCTACCACCCCACTACCTCTATCAGATTAGAGCCATAATGGAGAGTAGGTATCTTCCACCCCAGTACCACTATCAGATTAGAGCCATAATGGAGACTAGGTATCTACCACCCCACTACCAATATCAGATTAGAGCCATAATGGAGACTAGGTATCTACCACCTCTCTACCACTACCAGATTAGAGCCATCATGGAGACTAGGTATCTACCACCCCACTACCACTATCAGATTAGAGCCATAATGGAGACTAGGTATCTACCACCCCACTACCACTATCAGATTAGAGCCATAAGGGCACTTGGCATCTATCACCCAACTACCACTATCAGATTAGAGCCATAAAGGCACTAGGCATCTACCACCCCACTACCACTATCAGATTAGAGCCATAATGGAGACTAGGTATCTATCACTCCACTACCACTATCAGATTAGAGCCATAAGGGCACTAGGCATCTACCACCCCACTACCACTATCAGATTATAGCCATAAAGGCACTAGGCATCTACCACCCCACTACCACTATCACATTAGAGCCATAATGGAGACTAGGTATCTACCACCCCACTACCACTATCAGATTAGAGCCATAATGGAGACTAGGTATCTACCACCCCACTACCACTACCAGATTAGAGCCATAATGGAAACTAGGTATCTATCACCCCAGTACCATTATCAGATTAGAGCCATAAGGGCACTAGGCATCTACCACCCCACTACCACTATCAGATTAGAGCCATAAGGGCACTAGGCATCTACCACCCCACTACCACTATCAGATTAGAGCCATAAAGGCACTACGCATCTACCACCCCACTACCACTATTAGATTAGAGCCATAATGGAGACTAGGTATCTACCACCCCACTACCTCTATCAGATTAGAGCCATAAGGGCACTAGGCATCTACCACCCCACTACCACTATCAGATTAGAGCCATAAGGGCACTAGGCATCTACCACCCCACTACCACTATCAGATTAGAGCCATAAAGGCACTAGGCATCTACCACCCCACTACCACTATTAGATTAGAGCCATAATGGAGACTAGGCATCTACCACCCCACTACCACTATCAGATTAGAGCCATAATGGAGACTAGGTATCTACCACCCCACTACCACTATCAGATTAGAGCCATAAGGGCACTAGGCATCTACCACCCCACTACCACTATCAGATTAGAGCCATAATGGAGACTAGGTATCTACCACCCCACTACCACTATCAGATTAGAGCCATAAGGGCACTAGGCATCTACCACCCCACTACCACTATCAATATTAGAGCCATAATGGAGACTAGGTATCTACCACCCCACTACCACTACCAGATTAGAGCCATAATGGAGACTAGGTATCAACCACACCACTACCACTACCAGATTAGAGCCATAATGGAGACTAGGTATCTACCACCCCACTACCACTATCAGATTAGAGCCATAATGGAGACTAGGTATCTACCACCCCACTACCACTACCAGATTAGAGCCATAATGGAGACTAGGTCTCTACCACCCCACTACCACTACCAAATTAGAGCCATAATGGAGGCTAGGTATCTACAACCCCACTACCACTATCAGATTAGAGCCATAATGGAGACTAGGTATCTACCACCCCACTACCACTATCAGATTAGAGCCATAAGGGCACTAGGCATCTATCACCCCACTACCACTATCAGATTAGAGCCATAAAGGCACTAGGCATCTACCACCCCACTACCACTATCAGATTAGAGCCATATGGGCACTAGGCATCTACCACCCCACTACTACTATCAGATTAGAGCCATAAAGGCACTAGGCATCTACCACCCCACTACCATTATCAGATTAGAGCCATAATGGAAACTAGGCATCTACCAACCCACTACCACTATCAGATTAGAGCCATAATGGAGACTAGGTATCTACCACACCACTACCACTACCAGATTAGAGCCATAATGGAGACTAGGTATCTACCACCCCACTACCACTATCAGATTAGAGCCATAATGGAGACTAGGTATCTACCACCCCACTACCACTATCAGATTAGAGCCATAATGGAGACTAGGTATCTACCACCCCACTACCTCTATCAGATTAGAGCCATAATGGAGAGTAGGTATCTTCCACCCCAGTACCACTATCAGATTAGAGCCATAATGGAGACTAGGTATCTACCACCCCACTACCACTATCAGATTAGAGCCATAATGGAGACTAGGTATCTACCACCCCACTACCACTACCAGATTAGAGCCATCATGGAGACTAGGTATCTACCACCCCACTACCACTATCAGATTAGAGCCATAATGGAGACTAGGTATCTACCACCCCACTACCACTATCAGATTAGAGCCATAATGGAGACTAGGTATCTACCACCCCACGACCACTATCAGATTAGAGCCATAAAGGCACTAGGCATCTACCACCCCACTTCCACTATTAGATTAGAGCCATAATGGAGACTAGGTATCTATCACCCCACTACCACTATCAGATTAGAGCCATAATGGAGACTAGACATCTACCACCCCACTACCACTATCAGATTAGAGCCATAAGGGCACTAGACATCTACCACCCCACTACCACTATCAGATTAAAGCCATACGGGCACTAGACATCTACCACCTCACTACCACTATCAGATTAGAGCCATAATGGAGACTAGGTATCTACCACCCCACTACCTCTATCAGATTAGAGCCATAATGGAGACTAGGTATCTCCCACCCCACTACCACTATCAGATTAGAGCCATAATGGAGACTAGGTATCTACCACCCCACTACCACTATCAGATTAGAGCCATAATGGAGACTAGGTATCTACCACCCCTCTACCTCTATCAGATTAGAGCCATAATGGAGACTAGGTATCTACCACCCCACTACCACTATGTGATTAGAGCCATAATGGAGACTAGGTATCTACCACCCCACTACCACTATCAGATTAGAGCCATAATGGAGACTAGACATCAACCACCCCACTACCACTATCAGATTAGAGCCATAATGGAGACTAGGTATCTACCACCCCACTACCACTATCAGATTAGAGCCATAAAGGCACTAGGTATCTACCACCCCACTACCACTATCAGATTAGAGCCATAAGGGCACTAGGCATCTACCACCCCACTACCACTATCAGATTAGAGCCATAAAGGCACTAGGCATCTACCACCCCACTACCACTATCAGATTAGAGCCATAATGGAGACTAGGTATCTACCACCCCACTACCACTACCAGATTAGAGCCATAATGGAGACTAGGTATCAACCACACCACTACCACTACCAGATTAGAGCCATAATGGAGACTAGGTATCTACCAACCCACTACCACTATCAGATTAGAGCCATAATGGAGACTAGTTATCTTCCACCCCACTACCACTACCAGATTAGAGCCATAATGGAGACTAGGTATCTACCACCCCACTACCTCTATCAGATTAGAGCCATAATGGAGAGTAGGTATCTTCCACCCCAGTACCACTATCAGATTAGAGCCATAATGGAGACTAGGTATCTACCACCCCACTACCACTATCAGATTAGAGCCATAATGGAGACTAGGTATCTACCACCCCTCTACCACTACCAGATTAGAGCCATCATGGAGACTAGGTATCTACCACCCCACTACCACTATCAGATTAGAGCCATAATGGAGACTAGGTATCTACCACCCCACTACCACTATCAGATTAGAGCCATAATGGAGACTAGGTATCTACCACCCCACTACCACTATCAGATTAGAGCCATAAAGGCACTAGGCATCTACCACCCCAATTCCACTATTAGATTAGAGCCATAATGGAGACTAGGTATCTATCACCCCACTACCACTATCAGATTAGAGCCATAATGGAGACTAGACATCTACCACCCCACTACCACTATCAGATTAGAGCCATAAGGGCACTAGACATCTACCACCCCACTACCACTATCAGATTAAAGCCATACGGGCACTAGACATCTACCACCTCACTACCACTATCAGATTAGAGCCATAATGGAGACTAGGTATCTACCACCCCACTACCTCTATCAGATTAGAGCCATAATGGAGACTAGGTATCTCCCACCCCACTACCACTATCAGATTAGAGCCATAATGGAAACTAGGTATCTACCACCCCACTACCACTATCAGATTAGAGCCATAATGGAGACTAGGTATCTACCACCCCTCTACCTCTATCAGATTAGAACCATAATGGAGACTAGGTATCTACCACCCCACTACCACTATGAGATTAGAGCCATAATGGAGACTAGGTATCTACCACCCCACTACCACTATCAGATTAGAGCCATAATGGAGACTAGACATCAACCACCCCACTACCACTATCAGATTAGAGCCATAATGGAGACTAGGTAGCTACCACCCCACTACCACTATCAGATTAGAGCCATAATGGAGACTAGGTATCTACCACCCCACTACCACTATCAGATTAGAGCCATAAGGACACTAGGCATCTACCACCCCACTACCACTATCAGATTAGAGCCATAAAGGCACTAGGCATCTACCACCCCACTACCACTATCAGATTAGAGCCATAATGGAGACTAGGTATCTACCACCCCACTACCACTACCAGATTAGAGCCATAATGGAAACAAGGTATCTACCACCCCACTACCACTATCAGATTAGAGCCATAATGGAGACTAGGTATCTACCACCCCACTACCACTATCAGATTAGAGCCATAATGGAGACTAGGTATCTACCACCCCACTACCACTATCAGATTAGAGCCATAAAGGCACTATGCATCTACCACCCCACTTCCACTATTAGATTAGAGCCATAATGGAGACTAGGTATCTATCACCCCACTACCACTATCAGATTAAAGCCATACGGGCACTAGACATCTACCACCCCACTACCACTATCAGATTAGAGCCATAATGGAGACTAGGTGTCTACCACGCCACTACCACTATCAGATTAGAGCCATAATGGAGACTAGGTATCTACCACCCCACTACCACTATCAGATTAGAGCCATAATGGAGACTAGGTATCTACCACCCCTCTACCACTACCAGATTAGAGCCATCATGGAGACTAGGTATCTACCACCCCACTACCACTATCAGATTAGAGCCATAATGGAGACTAGGTATCTACCACCCCACTACCACTATCAGATTAGAGCCATAATGGAGACTAGGTATCTACCACCCCACTACCACTATCAGATTAGAGCCATAAAGGCACTAGGCATCTACCACCCCAATTCCACTATTAGATTAGAGCCATAATGGAGACTAGGTATCTATCACCCCACTACCACTATCAGATTAGAGCCATAATGGAGACTAGACATCTACCACCCCACTACCACTATCAGATTAGAGCCATAAGGGCACTAGACATCTACCACCCCACTACCACTATCAGATTAAAGCCATACGGGCACTAGACATCTACCACCTCACTACCACTATCAGATTAGAGCCATAATGGAGACTAGGTATCTACCACCCCACTACCTCTATCAGATTAGAGCCATAATGGAGACTAGGTATCTCCCACCCCACTACCACTATCAGATTAGAGCCATAATGGAAACTAGGTATCTACCACCCCACTACCACTATCAGATTAGAGCCATAATGGAGACTAGGTATCTACCACCCCTCTACCTCTATCAGATTAGAGCCATAATGGAGACTAGGTATCTACCACCCCACTACCACTATGTGATTAGAGCCATAATGGAGACTAGGTATCTACCACCCCACTACCACTATCAGATTAGAGCCATAATGGAGACTAGACATCAACCACCCCACTACCACTATCAGATTAGAGCCATAATGGAGACTAGGTAGCTACCACCCCACTACCACTATCAGATTAGAGCCATAAAG
This sequence comes from Salvelinus alpinus, assembly GCF_045679555.1. NCBI lineage: Eukaryota > Metazoa > Chordata > Actinopteri > Salmoniformes > Salmonidae > Salvelinus > Salvelinus alpinus. The sequence goes on along the minus strand of NW_027256007.1, from coordinate 32,170 downwards.
GCACTAGGTATCTACCACCCCACTACCACTATCAGATTAGAGCCATAAGGGCACTAGGCATCTACCACCCCACTACCACTATCAGATTAGAGCCATAAAGGCACTAGGCATCTACCACCCCACTACCACTATCAGATTAGAGCCATAATGGAGACTAGGTATCTACCACCCCACTACCACTACCAGATTAGAGCCATAATGGAAACAAGGTATCTACCACCCCACTACCACTATCAGAATAGAGCCATAATGGAGACTAGGTATCTACCACCCCACTACCACTATCAGATTAGAGCCATAATGGAGACTAGGTATCTACCACCCCACTACCACTATCAGATTAGAGCCATAAAGGCACTATGCATCTACCACCCCACTTCCACTATTAGATTAGAGCCATAATGGAGACTAGGTATCTATCACCCCACTACCACTATCAGATTAAAGCCATACGGGCACTAGACATCTACCACCCCACTACCACTATCAGATTAGAGCCATAATGGAGACTAGGTGTCTACCACGCCACTACCACTATCAGATTAGAGCCATAATGGAGACTAGGTATCTACCACCCCACTACCTCTATCAGATTAGAGCCATAATGGAGACTAGGTATCTCCCACCCCACTACCACTATCAGATTAGAGCCATAATGGAGACTAGGTATCTACCACCCCACTACCACTATCAGATTAGAGCCATAATGGAGACTAGGTATCTACCACCCCTCTACCTCTATCAGATTAGAGCCATAATGGAGACTAGGTATCTACCACCCCACTACCACTATGTGATTAGAGCCATAATGGAGACTAGGTATCTACCACCCCACTACCACTATCAGATTAGAGCCATAATGGAGACTAGACATCAACCACCCCACTACCACTATCAGATTAGAGCCATAAAGGCACTAGGTATCTACCACCCCACTACCACTATCAGATTAGAGCCATAAGGGCACTAGGCATCTACCACCCCACTACCACTATCAGATTAGAGCCATAAAGGCACTAGGCATCTACCACCCCACTACCACTATCAGATTAGAGCCATAATGGAGACTAGGTATCTACCACCCCACTACCACTACCAGATTAGAGCCATAATGGAAACAAGGTATCTACCACCCCACTACCACTATCAGATTAGAGCCATAATGGAGACTAGGTATCTACCACCCCACTACCACTATCAGATTAGAGCCATAATGGAGACTAGACATCTACCACCCCACTACCACTATCAGATTAAAGCCATACGGGTACTAGACATCTACCACCCCACTACCACTATCAGATTAGAGCCATAATGGAGACTAGGTATCTACCACCCCACTACCACTATCAGATTAGAGCCATAATGGAGACTAGGTATCTACCACCCCACTACCTCTATCAGATTAGAGCCATAATGGAGACTAGGCATCTCCCACCCCACTACCACTATCAGATTAGAGCCATAATGGAGACTAGGTATCTACCACCCCACTACCACTATCAGATTAGAGCCATAATGGAGACTAGGTATCTACCACCCCTCTACCTCTATCAGATTAGAGCCATAATGGAGACTAGGTATCTACCACCCCACTACCACTATGTGATTAGAGCCATAATGGAGACTAGGTATCTACCACCCCACTACCACTATCAGATTAGAGCCATAATGGAGACTAGACATCAACCACCCCACTACCACTATCAGATTAGAGCCATAATGGAGACTAGGTATCTACCACCCCACTACCACTATCAGATTAGAGCCATAAAGGCACTAGGTATCTACCACCCCACTACCACAATCAGATTAGAGCCATAAGGGCACTAGGCATCTACCACCCCACTACCACTATCAGATTAGAGCCATAAAGGCACTAGGCATCTACCACCCCACTACCACTATCAGATTAGAGCCATAATGGAGACTAGGTATCTACCACCCCACTAACACTATCAGATTAGAGCCATAATGGAGACAAGGTATGTACCACCCCACTACCACTACCAGATTAGAGCCATAATGGAAACTAGGTATCTACCACCCCACTACCACTATCAGATTAGAGCCATAATGGAGGATAGGTATCTACCACCCCACTACCACTATCAGATTAGAGCCATAATGGAGACTAGGTATCTACCACCCCACTACCACTATCAGATTAGAGCCATAATGGAGACTAGTTATCTACCACCCCACTACCACTATCAGATTAGAGCCATAAGGGCACTAGGCATCTACCACCCCACTACCACTATCAGATTAGAGCCATAAAGGCACTAGGCATCTACCACCCCACTACCACTATCAGATTAGAGCCATAAAGGCACTAGGCATCTACCACCCCACTACCACTATCAGATTAGAGCCATAAAGGCACTAGGCATCTACCACCCCACTACCACTATTAGATTAGAGCCATAATGGAGACTAGGTATCTACCACCCCACTACCTCTATCAGATTAGAGCCATAAGGGCACTAGGCATCTACCACCCCACTACCACTATCAGATTAGAGCCATAAAGGCACTAGGCATCTACCACCCCACTACCACTATCAGATTAGAGCCATAATGGAGACTAGGTATCTACCACCCCACTACCACTACCAGATTAGAGCCATAATGGAAACAAGGTATCTACCACCCCACTACCACTATCAGATTAGAGCCATAATGGAGACTAGGTATCTACCACCCCACTACCACTATCAGATTAGAGCCATAATGGAAACTAGGTATCTACCACCCCACTACCACTATCAGATTAGAGCCATAAAGGCACTATGCATCTACCACCCCACTTCCACTATTAGATTAGAGCCATAATGGAGACTAGGTATCTATCACCCCACTACCACTATCAGATTAGAGCCATAATGGAGACTAGACATCTACCACCCCACTACCACTATCAGATTAAAGCCATACGGGCACTAGACATCTACCACCCCACTACCACTATCAGATTAGAGCCATAATGGAGACTAGGTATCTACCACCCCACTACCACTATCAGATTAGAGCCATAATGGAGACTAGGTATCTACCACCCCACTACCTCTATCAGATTAGAGCCATAATGGAGACTAGGTATCTCCCACCCCACTACCACTATCAGATTAGAGCCATAATGGAGACTAGGTATCTACCACCCCACTACCACTATCAGATTAGAGCCATAATGGAGACTAGGTATCTACCACCCCTCTACCTCTATCAGATTAGAGCCATAATGGAGACTAGGTATCTACCACCCCACTACCACTATGTGATTAGAGCCATAATGGAGACTAGGTATCTACCACCCCACTACCACTATCAGATTAGAGCCATAATGGAGACTAGACATCAACCACCCCACTACCACTATCAGATTAGAGCCATAATGGAGACTAGGTATCTACCACCCCACTACCACTATCAGATTAGAGCCATAAAGGCACTAGGTATCTACCACCCCACTACCACTATCAGATTAGAGCCATAAGGGCACTAGGCATCTACCACCCATACTACCACTATCAGATTAGAGCCATAAAGGCACTAGGCATCTACCACCCCACTACCACTATCAGATTAGAGCCATAATGGAGACTAGGTATCTACCACCCCACTAACACTATCAGATTAGAGCCATAATGGAGACAAGGTATGTACCACCCCACTACCACTACCAGATTAGAGCCATAATGGAAACTAGGTATCTACCACCCCATTACCACTATCAGATTAGAGCCATAATGGAGGATAGGTATCTACCACCCCACTACCACTATCAGATTAGAGCCATAATGGAGACTAGGTATCTACCACCCCACTACCACTATCAGATTAGAGCCATAATGGAGACTAGTTATCTACCACCCCACTACCACTATCAGATTAGAGCCATAAGGGCACTAGGCATCTACCACCCCACTACCACTATCAGATTAGAGCCATAAAGGCACTAGGCATCTACCACCCCACTACCACTATCAGATTAGAGCCATAAAGGCACTAGGCATCTACCACCCCACTACCACTATTAGATTAGAGCCATAATGGAGACTAGGTATCTACCACCCCACTACCTCTATCAGATTAGAGCCAAAAGGGCACTAGGCATCTACCACCCCACTACCACTATCAGATTAGAGCCATAAAGGCACTAGGCATCTACCACCCCACTACCACTATCAGATTAGAGCCATAATGGAGACTAGGTATCTACCACCCCACTACCACTATCAGATTAGAGCCATAAGGGCACTAGGCATCTACCACCCCACTATCACTATCAGATTAGAGCCATAATGGAGACTAGGTATCTACCACCCCACTACCACTATCAGATTAGAGCCATAAGGGCACTAGGCATCTATCACCCCACTACCACTATCAGATTAGAGCCATAATGGAGAGTAGGTATCTTCCACCCCACTACCACTATCAGATTAGAGCCATAGTAGAGACTAGGTATCTACCACCCCGCTACCACTATCAGATTAGAGCCACAAGGGCACTTGGCATCTACCACCCCACTGCCACTATCAGATTAGAGCCATAAAGGCACTATGCATCTACCACCCCACTACCACTATCAGATTAGAGCCATATTGGAGACTAGGTATCTACCACCCCACTACCACTATCAGATTAGAGCCATAAGGGCACTAAACATCTACCACCCCACTACCACTATCAGATTAGAGCCATAAAGGCACTAGGCATCTACCACCCCACTACCACTATCAATATTAGAGCCATAATGGAGACTAGGTATCTACCACCCCACTACCACTATCAGATTAGAGCCATAATGGAGACTAGGTATCTACCACCCCACTACCACTACCAGATTAGAGCCATAATGGAGACTAGGTATCTACCACACCACTACCACTACCAGATTAGAGCCATAATAGAGACTAGGTATCTACCAACCCACTACCACTATCAGGTTAGAGCCATAATGGAGACTAGGTATCTTCCACCCCACTACCACTACCAGATTAGAGCCATAATGGAGACTAGGTATCTACCACCCCACTACCACTACCAAATTAGAGCCATAATGGAGGCTAGGTATCTACAACCCCACTACCACTATCAGATTAGAGCCATAATGGAGACTAGGTATCTACCACCCCACTACCTCTATCAGATTAGAGCCATATTGGAGACTAGGTATCTACCACCCCACTACCACTATCAGATTAGAGCCATAATGGAGACTAGGTATCTACCACCCCACTACCTCTATCAGATTAGAGCCATATTGGAGACTAGGTATCTACCACCCCACTACCACTATCAGATTAGAGCCATAAGGGCACTAGGCATCTATCACCCCACTACCACTATCAGATTAGAGCCATAAAGGCACTAGGCATCTACCACCCCACTAACACTATCAGATTAGAGCCATAATGGAGACTAGGTATCTACCACCCCACTACCACTATCAGATTAGAGCCATATGGGCACTAGGCATCTACCACCCCACTACCACTATCAGATTAGAGCCATAAAGGCACTAGGCATCTACCACCCCACTACCACTATCAGATTAGAGCCATAATGGAGACTAGGTATCTACCACCCCACTACCACTACCAGATTAGAGCCAAAATGGAGACTAGGTATCTACCACACCACTACCACTACCAGATTAGAGCCATAATGGAGACTAGGTATCTACCACCCCACTACCACTATCAGATTAGAGCCATAATGGAGACTAGGTATCTACCACCCCACTACCACTATCAGATTAGAGCCATAATGGAGACTAGGTATCTACCACCCCACTACCTCTATCAGATTAGAGCCATAATGGAGAGTAGGTATCTTCCACCCCACTACCACTATCAGATTAGAGCCATAAAGGCACTAGGCATCTACCACCCCACTACCACTATCAGATTAGAGCCATAATGGAGACTAGGTATCTACCACTCCACTACCACTATCAGATTAGAGCCATAAGTGCACTAGGCATCTACCACCCCACTACCACTATCAGATTATAGCCATAAAGGCACTAGGCATCTACCACCCCACTACCACTATCAGATTAGAGCCATAATGGAGACTAGGTATCTACCACCCCACTACCACTATCAGATTAGAGCCATAATGGAGACTAGGTATCTACCACCCCACTACCACTACCAGATTAGAGCCATAATGGAAACTAGGTATCTACCACTCCACTACCACTATCAGATTAGAGCCATAAGGGCACTAGGCATCTACCACCCCACTACCACTATCAGATTAGAGCCATAAAGGCACTAGGCATCTACCACCCCACTACCACTATCAGATTAGAGCCATAATGGAGACTAGGTATCTACCACCCCTCTACCTCTATCAGATTAGAGCCATAATGGAGACTAGGTATCTATCACCCCACTACCACTATCAGATTAGAGCCATAATGGAGACTAGACATCTACCACTATCAGATTAAAGCCATACGGGCACTAGACATCTACCACCCCACTACCACTATCAGATTAGAGCCATAATGGAGACTAGGTATCTACCACCCCAATACCTCTATCAGATTAGAGCCATAATGGAGACTAGGTATCTCCCACCCCACTACCACTATCAGATTAGAGCCATAATGGAGACTAGGTATCTACCACCCCACTACCACTATCAGATTAGAGCCATAATGGAGACTAGGTATCTACCACCCCTCTACCTCTATCAGATTAGAGCCATAATGGAGACTAGGTATCTACCACCCCACTACCACTATGTGATTAGAGCCATAATGGAGACTAGGTATCTACCACCCCACTACCACTATCAGATTAGAGCCATAATGGAGACATCAACCACCCCACTACCACTATCAGATTAGAGCCATAATGGAGACTAGGTATCTACCACCCCACAACCACTATCAGATTAGAGCCATAAGGGCACTAGGCATCTACCACCCCACTACCACTATCAGATTAGAGCCATAAAGGCACTAGGCATCTACCACCCCACTACCACTATCAGATTAGAGACATAATGGAGACTAGGTATCTACCACCCCACTACCACTATCAGATTAGAGCCATAATGGAGACTAGGTATGTACCACCCCACTACCACTACCAGATTAGAGCCATAATGGAAACTAGGTATCTACCACCCCACTACCACTATCAGATTAGAGCCATAATGGAGACTAAGTATCTACCACCCCACTACCACTATCAGATTAGAACCATAATGGAGACTAGGTATCTACCACCCCACTACCACTATCAGATTAGAGCCATAATGGAGACTAGTTATCTACCACCCCACTACCACTATCAGATTAGAGCCATAAAGGCACTAGGCATCTACCACCCCACTACCACTATCAGATTAGAGCCATAAAGGCACTAGGCATCTACCACCCAACTACCACTATTAGATTAGAGCCATAATGGAGACTAGGTATCTACCACCCCACTACCTCTATCAGATTAGAGCCATAAGGGCACTAGGCATCTACCACCCCACTACCACTATCAGATTAGAGCCATAAAGGCACTAGGCATCTACCACCCCACTACCACTATTAGATTAGAGCCATAATGGAGACTAGGTATCTACCACCCCACTACCTCTATCAGATTAGAGCCATAAGGGCACTAGGCATCTACCACCCCACTACCACTATCAGATTAGAGCCATAAAGGCACTAGGCATCTACCACCCCACTACCACTATCAGATTAGAGCCATAATGGAGACTAGGTATCTACCACCCCACTACCACTATCAGATTAGAGCCATAAGGGCACTAGGCATCTACCACCCCACTATCACTATCAGATTAGAGCCATAATGGAGACTAGGTATCTACCACCCCACTACCACTATCAGATTAGAGCCATAAGGGCACTAGGCATCTATCACCCCACTACCACTATCAGATTAGAGCCATAATGGAGAGTAGGTATCTTCCACCCCACTACAACCATCAGATTAGAGCCATAGTGGAGACTAGGTATCTACCACCCCGCTACCACTATCAGATTAGAGCCATAAAGGCACTTGGCATCTACCACTATCAGATTAGAGCCATAAAGGCACTATGCATCTACCACCCCACTACCACTATCAGATTAGAGCCATAATGGAGACTAGGTTTCTACCACCCCACTACCACTATCAGATTAGAGCCATAAGGGCACTAGGCATCTACCACCCCACTACCACTATCAGATTAGAGCCATAAAGGCACTAGGCATCTACCACCCCACTACCACTACCAGATTAGAGCCATAATGGAGACTAGGTATCTACCACACCACTACCACTACCAGATTAGAGCCATAATAGAGACTAGGTATCTACCAACCCACTACCACTATCAGATTAGAGCCATAATGGAGACTAGGTATCTTCCACCCCACTACCACTACCAGATTAGAGCCATAATGGAGACTAGGTATCTACCACCCCACTACCAAATTAGAGCCATAATGGAGGCTAGGTATCTACAACCCCACTACCACTATCAGATTAGAGCCATAATGGAGACTAGGTATCTACCACCCCACTACCACTATCAGATTAGAGCCATAAGGGCACTAGGCATCTACCACCCCACTACCACTATCAGATTAGAGCCATAAAGGCACTAGGCATCTACCACCCCACTACCACTATCAATATTAGAGCCATAATGGAGACTAGGTATCTACCACCCCACTACCACTATCAGATTAGAGCCATAATGGAGACTAGGTATCTACCACCCCACTACCACTACCAGATTAGAGCCATAATGGAGACTAGGTATCTACCACACCACTACCACTACCAGATTAGAGCCATAATAGAGACTAGGTATCTACCAACCCACTACCACTGTCAGATTAGAGCCATAATGGAGACTAGGTATCTTCCACCCCACTACCACTACCAGATTAGAGACATAATGGAGACTAGGTATCTACCACCCCACTACCACTACCAAATTAGAGCCATAATGGAGGCTAGGTATCTACCACCCCACTACCACTATCAGATTAGAGCCATAATGGAGACTAGGTATCTACCACCCCACTACCACTATCAGATTAGAGCCATAAGGGCACTAGGCATCTATCACCCCACTACCACTATCAGATTAGAGCCATAATGGAGAGTAGGTATCTTCCACCCCACTACAACTATCAGATTAGAGCCATAGTGGAGACTAGGTATCTACCACCCCGCTACCACTATCAGATTAGAGCCATAAAGGCACTTGGCATCTACCACTATCAGATTAGAGCCATAAAGGCACTATGCATCTACCACCCCACTACCACTATCAGATTAGAGCCATAATGGAGACTAGGTATCTACCACCCCACTACCACTATCAGATTAGAGCCATAAGGGCACTAGGCATCTACCACCCCACTACCACTATCAGATTAGAGCCATAAAGGCACTAGGCATCTACCACCCCACTACCACTACCAGATTAGAGCCATAATGGAGACTAGGTATCTACCACACCACTACCACTACCAGATTAGAGCCATAATAGAGACTAGGTATCTACCAACCCACTACCACTATCAGATTAGAGCCATAATGGAGACTAGGTATCTTCCACCCCACTACCACTACCAGATTAGAGCCATAATGGAGACTAGGTATCTACCACCCCACTACCAAATTAGAGCCATAATGGAGGCTAGGTATCTACAACCCCACTACCACTATCAGATTAGAGCCATAATGGAGACTAGGTATCTACCACCCCACTACCACTATCAGATTAGAGCCATAAGGGCACTAGGCATCTACCACCCCACTACCACTATCAGATTAGAGCCATAAAGGCACTAGGCATCTACCACCCCACTACCACTATCAATATTAGAGCCATAATGGAGACTAGGTATCTACCACCCCACTACCACTATCAGATTAGAGCCATAATGGAGACTAGGTATCTACCACCCCACTACCACTACCAGATTAGAGCCATAATGGAGACTAGGTATCTACCACACCACTACCACTACCAGATTAGAGCCATAATAGAGACTAGGTATCTACCAACCCACTACCACTGTCAGATTAGAGCCATAATGGAGACTAGGTATCTTCCACCCCACTACCACTACCAGATTAGAGACATAATGGAGACTAGGTATCTACCACCCCACTACCACTACCAAATTAGAGCCATAATGGAGGCTAGGTATCTACCACCCCACTACCACTATCAGATTAGAGCCATAATGGAGACTAGGTATCTTCCACCCCACTACCACTACCAGATTAGAGCCATAATGGAGACTAGGTATCTACCACCCCACTACCACTATCAGATTAGAGCCATAATGGAGACTAGGTATCTACCACCCCACTACCACTACCAGATTAGAGCCATAATGAAGACTAGGTATCTACCACACCACTACCACTACCAGATTAGAGCCATAATAGAGACTAGGTATCTACCAACCCACTACCACTATCAGATTAGAGCCATAATGGAGACTACATATCTTCCACCCCACTACCACTACCAGATTAGAGCCATAATGGAGACTAGGTATCTACCACCCCACTACCACTACCAAATTAGAGCCATAATGGAGGCTAGGTATCTACAACCCCACTACCACTATCAGATTAGAGCCATAATGGAGACTAGGTATCTACCACCCCACTACCACTATCAGATTAGAGCCATAAGGGCACTAGGCATCTATCACCCCACTACCACTATCAGATTAGAGCCATAAAGGCACTAAGCATCTACCACCCCACTACCACTATCAGATTAGAGCCATAATGGAGACTAGGTATCTACCACCCCACTACCACTATCAAATTAGAGCCATATGGGCACTAGGCATCTACCACCCCACTACCACTATCAGATTAGAGCCATAAAGGCACTAGGCATCTACCACCCCACTACCATTATCAGATTAGAGCCATAATGGAAACTAGGTATCTACCAACCCACTACCACTATCAGATTAGAGCCATAATGGAGACTAGGTATCTACCACCCCACTACCACTACCAGATTAGAGCCATAATGGAGACTAGGTATCTACCACACCACTACCACTACCAGATTAGAGCCATAATGGAGACTAGTTATCTACCACCCCACTACCACTATCAGATTAGAGCCATAATGGAGACTAGGAATCTACCACCCCACTACCACTATCAGATTAGAGCCATAATGGAGACTAGGTATCTACCACCCCACTACCTCTATCAGATTAGAGCCATAATGGAGAGTAGGTATCTTCCACACCACTACCACTATCAGATTAGAGCCATAATGGAGACTAGGTATCTACCACCCCACTACCACTATCAGATTAGAGCCATAATGCAGACTAGGTATCTACCACCCCTCTACCACTACCAGATTAGAGCCATAATGGAGACTAGGTATCTACCACCCCACTACCATTATCAGATTAGAGCCATAAGGGCACTAGGCATCTACCACCCCACTACCACTATCAGATTAGAGCCATAAAGGCACTAGGCATCTACCACCCCACTACCACTATCAGATTAGAGCCATAATGGAGACTAGGTATCTACCACCCCACTACCACTATCAGATTAGAGCCATAAGGGCACTAGGCATCTACCACCCCACTATCACTATCAGATTAGAGCCATAATGGAGACTAGGTATCTACCACCCCACTACCACTATCAGATTAGAGTCATAAGGGCACTAGGCATCTACCACCCCACTACCACTATCAGATTAGAGCCATAAAGGCACTAGGCATCTACCACCCCACTACCACTACCAGATTAGAGCCATAATGGAGACTAGGTATCTACCAACCCACTACCACTGTCAGATTAGAGCCATAATGGAGACTAGGTATCTTCCACCCCACTACCACTACCAGATTAGAGACATAATGGAGACTAGGTATCTACCACCCCACTACCACTACCAAATTAGAGCCATAATGGAGGCTAGGTATCTACCACCCCACTACCACTATCAGATTAGAGCCATAATGGAGACTAGGTATCTACCACCCCACTACCACTATCAGATTAGAGCCATAAGGGCACTAGGCATCTATCACCCCACTACCACTATCAGATTAGAGCCATAATGGAGAGTAGGTATCTTCCACCCCACTACAACTATCAGATTAGAGCCATAGTGGAGACTAGGTATCTACCACCCCGCTACCACTATCAGATTAGAGCCATAAAGGCACTTGGCATCTACCACTATCAGATTAGAGCCATAAAGGCACTATGCATCTACCACCCCACTACCACTATCAGATTAGAGCCATAATGGAGACTAGGTATCTACCACCCCACTACCACTATCAGATTAGAGCCATAAGGGCACTAGGCATCTACCACCCCACTACCACTATCAGATTAGAGCCATAAAGGCACTAGGCATCTACCACCCCACTACCACTACCAGATTAGAGCCATAATGGAGACTAGGTATCTACCACACCACTACCACTACCAGATTAGAGCCATAATAGAGACTAGGTATCTACCAACCCACTACCACTATCAGATTAGAGCCATAATGGAGACTAGGTATCTTCCACCCCACTACCACTACCAGATTAGAGCCATAATGGAGACTAGGTATCTACCACCCCACTACCAAATTAGAGCCATAATGGAGGCTAGGTATCTACAACCCCACTACCACTATCAGATTAGAGCCATAATGGAGACTAGGTATCTACCACCCCACTACCACTATCAGATTAGAGCCATAAGGGCACTAGGCATCTACCACCCCACTACCACTATCAGATTAGAGCCATAAAGGCACTAGGCATCTACCACCCCACTACCACTATCAATATTAGAGCCATAATGGAGACTAGGTATCTACCACCCCACTACCACTATCAGATTAGAGCCATAATGGAGACTAGGTATCTACCACCCCACTACCACTACCAGATTAGAGCCATAATGGAGACTAGGTATCTACCACACCACTACCACTACCAGATTAGAGCCATAATAGAGACTAGGTATCTACCAACCCACTACCACTGTCAGATTAGAGCCATAATGGAGACTAGGTATCTTCCACCCCACTACCACTACCAGATTAGAGACATAATGGAGACTAGGTATCTACCACCCCACTACCACTACCAAATTAGAGCCATAATGGAGGCTAGGTATCTACCACCCCACTACCACTATCAGATTAGAGCCATAATGGAGACTAGGTATCTTCCACCCCACTACCACTACCAGATTAGAGCCATAATGGAGACTAGGTATCTACCACCCCACTACCACTATCAGATTAGAGCCATAATGGAGACTAGGTATCTACCACCCCACTACCACTACCAGATTAGAGCCATAATGGAGACTAGGTATCTACCACACCACTACCACTACCAGATTAGAGCCATAATAGAGACTAGGTATCTACCAACCCACTACCACTATCAGATTAGAGCCATAATGGAGACTACATATCTTCCACCCCACTACCACTACCAGATTAGAGCCATAATGGAGACTAGGTATCTACCACCCCACTACCACTACCAAATTAGAGCCATAATGGAGGCTAGGTATCTACAACCCCACTACCACTATCAGATTAGAGCCATAATGGAGACTAGGTATCTACCACCCCACTACCACTATCAGATTAGAGCCATAAGGGCACTAGGCATCTATCACCCCACTACCACTATCAGATTAGAGCCATAAAGGCACTAAGCATCTACCACCCCACTACCACTATCAGATTAGAGCCATAATGGAGACTAGGTATCTACCACCCCACTACCACTATCAAATTAGAGCCATATGGGCACTAGGCATCTACAACCCCACTACCACTATCAGATTAGAGCCATAAAGGCACTAGGCATCTACCACCCCACTACCATTATCAGATTAGAGCCATAATGGAAACTAGGTATCTACCAACCCACTACCACTATCAGATTAGAGCCATAATGGAGACTAGGTATCTACCACCCCACTACCACTACCAGATTAGAGCCATAATGGAGACTAGGTATCTACCACACCACTACCACTACCAGATTAGAGCCATAATGGAGACTAGTTATCTACCACCCCACTACCACTATCAGATTAGAGCCATAATGGAGACTAGGAATCTACCACCCCACTACCACTATCAGATTAGAGCCATAATGGAGACTAGGTATCTACCACCCCACTACCACTATCAGAGTAGAGCCATAATGGAGAGTAGGTATCTTCCACACCACTACCACTATCAGATTAGAGCCATAATGGAGACTAGGTATCTACCACCCCACTACCACTATCAGATTAGAGCCATAATGCAGACTAGGTATCTACCACCCCTCTACCACTACCAGATTAGAGCCATAATGGAGACTAGGTATCTACCACCCCACTACCATTATCAGATTAGAGCCATAAGGGCACTAGGCATCTACCACCCCACTACCACTATCAGATTAGAGCCATAAAGGCACTAGGCATCTACCACCCCACTACCACTATCAGATTAGAGCCATAATGGAGACTAGGTATCTACCACCCCACTACCACTATCAGATTAGAGCCATAAGGGCACTAGGCATCTACCACCCCACTATCACTATCAGATTAGAGCCATAATGGAGACTAGGTATCTACCACCCCACTACCACTATCAGATTAGAGTCATAAGGGCACTAGGCATCTACCACCCCACTACCACTATCAGATTAGAGCCATAAAGGCACTAGGCATCTACCACCCCACTACCACTACCAGATTAGAGCCATAATGGAGACTAGGTATCTACCACACCACTACCACTACCAGATTAGAGCCATAATAGAGACTAGGTATCTACCAACCCACTACCACTATCAGATTAGAGCCATAATGGAGACTAGGTATCTTCCACCCCACTACCACTACCAGATTAGAGCCATAATGGAGACTAGGTATCTAACACCCCACTACCAAATTAGAGCCATAATGGAGGCTAGGTATCTACAACCCCACTACCACTATCAGATTAGAGCCATAATGGAGACTAGGTATCTACCACCCCACTACCACTATCAGATTAGAGCCATAAGGGCACTAGGCATCTACCACCCCACTACCACTATCAGATTAGAGCCATAAAGGCACTAGGCATCTACCACCCCACTACCACTATCAATATTAGAGCCATAATGGAGACTAGGTATCTACCACCCCACTACCACTATCAGATTAGAGCCATAATGGAGACTAGGTATCTACCACCCCACTACCACTACCAGATTAGAGCCATAATGGAGACTAGGTATCTACCACACCACTACCACTACCAGATTAGAGCCATAATAGAGACTAGGTATCTACCAACCCACTACCACTGTCAGATTAGAGCCATAATGGAGACTAGGTATCTTCCACCCCACTACCACTACCAGATTAGAGACATAATGGAGACTAGGTATCTACCACCCCACTACCACTACCAAATTAGAGCCATAATGGAGGCTAGGTATCTACCACCCCACTACCACTATCAGATTAGAGCCATAATGGAGACTAGGTATCTTCCACCCCACTACCACTACCAGATTAGAGCCATAATGGAGACTAGGTATCTACCACCCCACTACCACTACCAAATTAGAGCCATAATGGAGACTAGGTATCTACCACCCCACTACCACTATCAGATTAGAGCCATATTGGAGACTAGGTATCTACCACCCGACTACCACTATCAGATTAGAGCCATAAGGGCACTAGGCATCTACCACCCCACTACCACTATCAGAGTAGAGCCATAAAGGCACTAGGCATCTACCACCCCACTACCACTATCAATATTAGAGCCATAATGGAGACTAGGTATCTACCACCCCACTACCACTATCAGATTAGAGCCATAATGGAGACTAGGTATCTACCACCCCACTACCACTACCAGATTAGAGCCATAATGAAGACTAGGTATCTACCACACCACTACCACTACCAGATTAGAGCCATAATAGAGACTAGGTATCTACCAACCCACTACCACTATCAGATTAGAGCCATAATGGAGACTACATATCTTCCACCCCACTACCACTACCAGATTAGAGCCATAATGGAGACTAGGTATCTACCACCCCACTACCACTACCAAATTAGAGCCATAATGGAGGCTAGGTATCTACAACCCCACTACCACTATCAGATTAGAGCCATAATGGAGACTAGGTATCTACCACCCCACTACCACTATCAGATTAGAGCCATAAGGGCACTAGGCATCTATCACCCCACTACCACTATCAGATTAGAGCTATAAAGGCACTAAGCATCTACCACCCCACTACCACTATCAGATTAGAGCCATAATGGAGACTAGGTATCTACCACCCCACTACCACTATCAAATTAGAGCCATATGGGCACTAGGCATCTACCACCCCACTACCACTATCAGATTAGAGCCATAATGGAAACTAGGTATCTACCAACCCACTACCACTATCAGATTAGAGCCATAATGGAGACTAGGTATCTACCACCCCACTACCACTACCAGATTAGAGCCATAATGGAGACTAGGTATCTACCACACCACTACCACTACCAGATTAGAGCCATAATGGAGACTAGGTATCTACCACCCCACTACCACTATCAGATTAGAGCCATAATGGAGACTAGGTATCTACCACCCCACTACCACTATCAGATTAGAGCCATAATGGAGACTAGGTATCTACCACCCCACTACCTCTATCAGATTAGAGCCATAATGGAGAGTAGGTATCTTCCACACCACTACCACTATCAGATTAGAGCCATAATGGAGACTAGGTATCTACCACCCCACTACCACTATCAGATTAGAGCCATAATGCAGACTAGGTATCTACCACCCCTCTACCACTACCAGATTAGAGCCATAATGGAGACTAGGTATCTACCACCCCACTACCATTATCAGATTAGAGCCATAAGGGCACTAGGCATCTACCACCCCACTACCACTATCAGATTAGAGCCATAAAGGCACTAGGCATCTACCACCCCACTACCACTATCAGATTAGAGCCATAATGGAGACTAGGTATCTACCACCCCACTACCACTATCAGATTAGAGCCATAAGGGCACTAGGCATCTACCACCCCACTATCACTATCAGATTAGAGCCATAATGGAGACTAGGTATCTACCACCCCACTACCACTATCAGATTAG
The DNA here is from genome assembly GCF_045679555.1 of Salvelinus alpinus. Taxonomy (NCBI): domain Eukaryota; kingdom Metazoa; phylum Chordata; class Actinopteri; order Salmoniformes; family Salmonidae; genus Salvelinus; species Salvelinus alpinus. The sequence continues at coordinate 14,957 of NW_027256007.1, read as the reverse complement.
AGCCATAAGGGCACTAGGCATCTATCACCCCACTACCACTATCAGATTAGAGCCATAATGGAGAGTAGGTATCTTCCACCCCACTACAACTATCAGATTAGAGCCATAGTGGAGACTAGGTATCTACCACCCCACTACCACTATCAGATTAGAGCCATACGGGCACTAGGCATCTACCACCCCACTACCACTATCAGATTAGAGCCATAAAGGCACTAGGCATCTACCACCCCACTACCACTATCAGATTAGAGCCATAATGGAGACTAGGTATCTACCACCCCACTACCACTACCAGATTAGAGCCATAATGGAGACTAGGTATCTACCACCCCACTACCTTTATCAGATTAGAGCCATAATGGAGAGTAGGTATCTTCCACCCCACTACCACTATCAGATTAGAGCCATAATGGAGACTAGGTATCTTCCACCCCACTACCACTACCAGATTAGAGCCATAATGGAGACTAGGTATCTACCACCCCACTACCACTACCAGATTAGAGCCATAATGGAGACTAGGTATCTACCACCCCACTACCACTATCAGATTAGAGCCATAATGGAGACTAGGTATCTACCACCCGACTACCACTATCAGATTAGAGCCATAAGGGCACTAGGCATCTACCACCCCACTACCACTATCAGAGTAGAGCCATAAAGGCACTAGGCATCTACCACCCCACTACCACTATCAGATTAGAGCCATAATGGAGACTAGGTATCTACCACCCCACTACCACTATCAGATTAGAGCCATAATGGAGACTAGGTATCTACCACCCCACTACCACTACCAGATTAGAGCCATAATGAAGACTAGGTATCTACCACACCACTACCACTACCAGATTAGAGCCATAATAGAGACTAGGTATCTACCAACCCACTACCACTATCAGATTAGAGCCATAATGGAGACTACATATCTTCCACCCCACTACCACTACCAGATTAGAGCCATAATGGAGACTAGGTATCTACCACCCCACTACCACTACCAAATTAGAGCCATAATGGAGGCTAGGTATCTACAACCCCACTACCACTATCAGATTAGAGCCATAATGGAGACTAGGTATCTACCACCCCACTACCACTATCAGATTAGAGCCATAAGGGCACTAGGCATCTATCACCCCACTACCACTATCAGATTAGAGCTATAAAGGCACTAAGCATCTACCACCCCACTACCACTATCAGATTAGAGCCATAATGGAGACTAGGTATCTACCACCCCACTACCACTATCAAATTAGAGCCATATGGGCACTAGGCATCTACCACCCCACTACCACTATCAGATTAGAGCCATAATGGAAACTAGGTATCTACCAACCCACTACCACTATCAGATTAGAGCCATAATGGAGACTAGGTATCTACCACCCCACTACCACTACCAGATTAGAGCCATAATGGAGACTAGGTATCTACCACACCACTACCACTACCAGATTAGAGCCATAATGGAGACTAGGTATCTACCACCCCACTACCACTATCAGATTAGAGCCATAATGGAGACTAGGTATCTACCACCCCACTACCACTATCAGATTAGAGCCATAATGGAGACTAGGTATCTACCACCCCACTACCTCTATCAGATTAGAGCCATAATGGAGAGTAGGTATCTTCCACACCACTACCACTATCAGATTAGAGCCATAATGGAGACTAGGTATCTACCACCCCACTACCACTATCAGATTAGAGCCATAATGCAGACTAGGTATCTACCACCCCTCTACCACTACCAGATTAGAGCCATAATGGAGACTAGGTATCTACCACCCCACTACCATTATCAGATTAGAGCCATAAGGGCACTAGGCATCTACCACCCCACTACCACTATCAGATTAGAGCCATAAAGGCACTAGGCATCTACCACCCCACTACCACTATCAGATTAGAGCCATAATGGAGACTAGGTATCTACCACCCCACTACCACTATCAGATTAGAGCCATAAGGGCACTAGGCATCTACCACCCCACTATCACTATCAGATTAGAGCCATAATGGAGACTAGGTATCTACCACCCCACTACCACTATCAGATTAGAGCCATAAGGGCACTAGGCATCTATCACCCCACTACCACTATCAGATTAGAGCCATAATGGAGAGTAGGTATCTTCCACCCCACTACAACTATCAGATTAGAGCCATAGTGGAGACTAGGTATCTACCACCCCACTACCACTATCAGATTAGAGCCATACGGGCACTAGGCATCTACCACCCCACTACCACTATCAGATTAGAGCCATAAAGGCACTAGGCATCTACCACCCCACTACCACTATCAGATTAGAGCCATAATGGAGACTAGGTATCTACCACCCCACTACCACTACCAGATTAGAGCCATAATGGAGACTAGGTATCTACCACCCCACTACCTTTATCAGATTAGAGCCATAATGGAGAGTAGGTATCTTCCACCCCACTACCACTATCAGATTAGAGCCATAATGGAGACTAGGTATCTACCACCCCACTACCTCTATCAGATTAGAGCCATAATGGAGACTAGGTATCTCCCACCCCACTACCACTATCAGATTAGAGCCATAATGGAGACTAGGTATCTACCACCCCATTACCACTATCAGATTAGAGCCATAATGGAGATTAGGTATCTTCCACCCCACTACCACTATCAGATTAGAGCCATAATGGAGACTAGGTATCTAACACCCCACTACCACTATCAGATTAGAGCCATAATGGAGACTAGGTATCTACCACCCTACTACCACTATCAGATTAGAGCCATAAGGGCACTAGACATCTACCACCACACTACCACTATCAGATTAGAGCCATAAAGGCACTAGGCATCTACCACCCCACTACCACTATCAGATTAGAGCCATAAGGACACTAGGCATCTACCACCCCACTACCATTATCAGATTAGAGCCATAAAGGCACTAGGCATCTACCACCCCACTAGCACTATCAGATTAGAGCCATAATGGAGACTAGGTATATACCACCCCACTACCACTATCAGATTAGACCCATAATGGAGACTAGGTATCTACCACCCCACTACCACTACCAGATTAGAGCCATAATGGAAACTAGGTATCTACCACCCCACTACCACTATCAGATTAGAGCCATAATGGAGACTAGGTATCTACCACCCCACTACCACTATCAGATTAGAGCCATAATGGAGACTAGACATCTACCACTATCAGATTAGAGCCATAAGGGCACTAGACATCTACCACCCCACTACCACTATCAGATTAGAGCCATAATGGAGACTAGGTATCTACCAAACCACTACCACTATCAAATTAGAGCCATATGGGCACTAGGCATCTACCACCCCACTACCACTATCAGATTAGAGCCATAATGGAAACTAGGTATCTACCAACCCACTACCACTATCAGATTAGAGCCATAATGGAGACTAGGTATCTACCACCCCACTACCACTACCAGATTAGAGCCATAATGGAGACTAGGTATCTACCACACCACTACCACTACCAGATTAGAGCCATAATGGAGACTAGGTATCTACCACCCCACTACCACTATCAGATTAGAGCCATAATGGAGACTAGATATCTACCACCCCACTACCACTATCAGATTAGAGCCATAATGGAGACTAGGTATCTACCACCCCACTACCTCTATCAGATTAGAGCCATAATGGAGAGTAGGTATCTTCCACACCACTACCACTATCAGATTAGAGCCATAATGGAGACTAGGTATCTACCACCCCACTACCACTATCAGATTAGAGCCATAATGCAGACTAGGTATCTACCACCCCTCTACCACTACCAGATTAGAGCCATAATGGAGACTAGGTATCTACCACCCCACTACCATTATCAGATTAGAGCCATAAGGGCACTAGGCATCTACCACCCCACTACCACTATCAGATTAGAGCCATAAAGGCACTAGGCATCTACCACCCCACTACCACTATCAGATTAGAGCCATAATGGAGACTAGGTATCTACCACCCCACTACCACTATCAGATTAGAGCCATAAGGGCACTAGGCATCTACCACCCCACTATCACTATCAGATTAGAGCCATAATGGAGACTAGGTATCTACCACCCCACTACCACTATCAGATTAGAGCCATAAGGGCACTAGGCATCTATCACCCCACTACCACTATCAGATTAGAGCCATAATGGAGAGTAGGTATCTTCCACCCCACTACAACTATCAGATTAGAGCCATAGTGGAGACTAGGTATCTACCACCCCGCTACCACTATCAGATTAGAGCCATACGGGCACTAGGCATCTACCACCCCACTACCACTATCAGATTAGAGCCATAAAGGCACTAGGCATCTACCACCCCACTACCACTATCAGATTAGAGCCATAATGGAGACTAGGTATATACCACCCCACTACCACTATCAGATTAGACCCATAATGGAGACTAGGTATCTACCACCCCACTACCACTACCAGATTAGAGCCATAATGGAAACTAGGTATCTACCACCCCACTACCACTATCAGATTAGAGCCATAATGGAGACTAGGTATCTACCACCCCACTACCACTATCAGATTAGAGCCATAATGGAGACTAGACATCTACCGCTATCAGATTAGAGCCATAAGGGCACTAGACATCTACCACCCCACTACCACTATCAGATTAGAGCCATAATGGAGACTAGGTATCTACCAAACCACTACCACTATCAAATTAGAGCCATATGGGCACTAGGCATCTACCACCCCACTACCACTATCAGATTAGAGCCATAATGGAAACTAGGTATCTACCAACCCACTACCACTATCAGATTAGAGCCATAATGGAGACTAGGTATCTACCACCCCACTACCACTACCAGATTAGAGCCATAATGGAGACTAGGTATCTACCACACCACTACCACTACCAGATTAGAGCCATAATGGAGACTAGGTATCTACCACCCCACTACCACTATCAGATTAGAGCCATAATGGAGACTAGGTATCTACCACCCCACTACCACTATCAGATTAGAGCCATAATGGAGACTAGGTATCTACCACCCCACTACCTCTATCAGATTAGAGCCATAATGGAGAGTAGGTATCTTCCACACCACTACCACTATCAGATTAGAGCCATAATGGAGACTAGGTATCTACCACCCCACTACCACTATCAGATTAGAGCCATAATGCAGACTAGGTATCTACCACCCCTCTACCACTACCAGATTAGAGCCATAATGGAGACTAGGTATCTACCACCCCACTACCATTATCAGATTAGAGCCATAAGGGCACTAGGCATCTACCACCCCACTACCACTATCAGATTAGAGCCATAAAGGCACTAGGCATCTACCACCCCACTACCACTATCAGATTAGAGCCATAATGGAGACTAGGTATCTACCACCCCACTACCACTATCAGATTAGAGCCATAAGGGCACTAGGCATCTACCACCCCACTATCACTATCAGATTAGAGCCATAATGGAGACTAGGTATCTACCACCCCACTACCACTATCAGATTAGAGCCATAAGGGCACTAGGCATCTATCACCCCACTACCACTATCAGATTAGAGCCATAATGGAGAGTAGGTATCTTCCACCCCACTACAACTATCAGATTAGAGCCATAGTGGAGACTAGGTATCTACCACCCCGCTACCACTATCAGATTAGAGCCATACGGGCACTAGGCATCTACCACCCCACTACCACTATCAGATTAGAGCCATAAAGGCACTAGGCATCTACCACCCCACTACCACTATCAGATTAGAGCCATAATGGAGACTAGGTATCTACCACCCCACTACCACTACCAGATTAGAGCCATAATGGAGACTAGGTATCTACCACCCCACTACCTTTATCAGATTAGAGCCATAATGGAGAGTAGGTATCTTCCACCCCACTACCACTATCAGATTAGAGCCATAATGGAGACTAGGTATCTACCACCCCACTACCTCTATCAGATTAGAGCCATAATGGAGACTAGGTATCTCCCACCCCACTACCACTATCAGATTAGAGCCATAATGGAGACTAGGTATCTACCACCCCATTACCACTATCAGATTAGAGCCATAATGGAGAGTAGGTATCTTCCACTCCACTACCACTATCAGATTAGAGCCATAATGGAGACTAGGTATCTAACACCCCACTACCACTATCAGATTAGAGCCATAATGGAGACTAGGTATCTACCACCCCACTAGCACTATTAGATTAGAGACATAATGGAGACTAGGTATCTATCACCCCACTACCACTATCAGATTAGAGCCATAATGGAGACTAGGTATCTACCACCCTACTACCACTATCAGATTAGAGCCATAAGGGCACTAGACATCTACCACCACACTACCACTATCAGATTAGAGCCATAAAGGCACTAGGCATCTACCACCCCACTACCACTATCAGATTAGAGCCATAAGGACACTAGGCATCTACCACCCCACTACCATTATCAGATTAGAGCCATAAAGGCACTAGGCATCTACCACCCCACTACCACTATCAGATTAGAGCCATAATGGAGACTAGGTATATACCACCCCACTACCACTATCAGATTAGACCCATAATGGAGACTAGGTATCTACCACCCCACTACCACTACCAGATTAGAGCCATAATGGAAACTAGGTATCTACCACCCCACTACCACTATCAGATTAGAGCCATAATGGAGACTAGGTATCTACCACCCCACTACCACTATCAGATTAGAGCCATAATGGAGACTAGACATCTACCACTATCAGATTAGAGCCATAAGGGCACTAGACATCTACCACCCCACTACCACTATCAGATTAGAGCCATAATGGAGACTAGGTATCTACCAAACCACTACCACTACCAGATTAGAGCCATAATGGAGACTAGGTATACCACCCCATTACCACTATCAGATTAGAGCCATAATGGAGACTAGGTATCTACCACCCCACTACCACTATCAGATTAGAGCCATAATGGAGACTAGGTATCTGCCACCCCACTATCACTATCAGATTAGAGCCATAAGGGCACTAGGTATCTACCACCCCACTACCACTATCAGATTAGAGCCATAAGGGCACTAGGCATCTATCACCCCACTACCACTATCAGATTAGAGCCATAAAGGCACTAGGCATCTACCACCCCACTACCACTATCAGATTAGAGCCATAATGGAGACTAGGTATCTACCACCCCACTACCACTATCAGATTAGAGCCATGAGGGCACTAAGCATCTACCACCCCACTACCACTATCAGATTAGAGCCATAATGGAGACTAGGTATCTACCACCCCACTACCACTACCAGATTAGAGCCATACTGGAGACTAGGTATCTACCAAACCACTACCACTACCAGATTAGAGCCATAATGGAGACTAGGTATCTACCACCCCATTACCACTATCAGATTAGAGCCATAATGGAGACTAGGTATCTACCACCCCACTACCACTATCAGATTAGAGCCATAATGGAGACTAGGTATCTACCACCCCACTACCACTATCAGATTAGAGCCATAATGGAGACTAGGTATCTACCACCCCACTACCACTATCAGATTAGAGCCATAATGTAGACTAGGTATCTACCACCCCTCTACCACTACCAGATTAGAGCCATAATGGAGACTAGGTATCTACCACCCCACTACCACTATCAGATTAGAGCCATAAGGGCACTAGGCATCTATCACCCCACTACCACTATCAGATTAGAGCCATAATGGAGAGTAGGTATCTTCCACCCCACTACAACTATCAGATTAGAGCCATAGTGGAGACTAGGTATCTACCACCCCGCTACCACTATCAGATTAGAGCCATACGGGCACTAGGCATCTACCACCCCACTACCACTATCAGATTAGAGCCATAAAGGCACTAGGCATCTACCACCCCACTACCACTATCAGATTAGAGCCATAATGGAGACTAGGTATCTACCACCCCACTACCACTACCAGATTAGAGCCATAATGGAGACTAGGTATCTACCACCCCACTACCTTTATCAGATTAGAGCCATAATGGAGAGTAGGTATCTTCCACCCCACTACCACTATCAGATTAGAGCCATAATGGAGACTAGGTATCTACCACCCCACTACCTCTATCAGATTAGAGCCATAATGGAGACTAGGTATCTCCCACCCCACTACCACTATCAGATTAGAGCCATAATGGAGACTAGGTATCTACCACCCCATTACCACTATCAGATTAGAGCCATAATGGAGAGTAGGTATCTTCCACCCCACTACAACTATCAGATTAGAGCCATAATGGAGACTAGGTATCTCCCACCCCACTACCACTATCAGATTAGAACCATAATGGAGACTAGGTATCTACCACCCCACTACCACTACCAAATTTGAGCCATAATGGAGACTAGGTATCTACCACACCTCTACCTCTATCAGATTAGAGCCATAATGGAGACTAGGTATCTCCCACCCAATACCACTATCAGATTAGAACCATAATGGAGACTAGGTATCTACCACCCCACTACCACTACCAAATTAGAGCCATAATGGAGACTAGGTATCTACCACACCTCTACCTCTATCAGATTAGAGCCATAATGGAGACTAGGTATCTACCACCCCACTACTACTATCAGATTAGAGCCATAAGGGCACTAGGCATCTATCACCCCACTACCACTATCAGATTAGAGCCATAATGGAGAGTAGGTATCTTCCACCCCACTACAACTATCAGATTAGAGCCATAGTGGAGACTAGGTATCTACCACCCCACTACCACTATCAGATTAGAGCCATAAAGGCACTAGGCATCTACCACCCCACTTTCACTATCAGATTAGAGCCATAATGGAGACTAGGTATCTACCACCCCACTACTACTATCAGATTAGAGCCATAAGGGCACTAAGCATCTATCACCCCACTACCACTATCAGATTAGAGCCATAATGGAGACTAGGTATCTTCCACCCCACTACAACTATCAGATTAGAGCCATAGTGGAGACTAGGTATCTACCACCCCGCTACCACTATCAGATTAGAGCCATAAAGGCACTATGCATCTACCACCCCACTACCACTATCAGATTAGAGCCATAATGGAGACTAGGTATCTACCACCCCACTACCACTATCAGATTAGAGCCATAAGGGCACTAGGTATCTACCACCCCACTACCACTATCAGATTAGAGCCACAAGGGAGACTAGACATCTGATACCCCACTACCACTATTAGATTAGAGCCATAATGGAGACAAGACATCTACCACCCCACTACCTCTATCAGATTAGAGCCATAATGGAGACTAGGTATCTACCACCCCACTACCTCTGTCAGATTTGAGCCATAAGGGCACTAGGCATCTACCACCCCACTACCACTATCAGATTAGAGCCATAAAGGCACTAGGCATCTACCACCCCACTACCACTATCGGATTAGAGCCATAATGGAGACTAGGTATCTACCACCCCACTACCACTATCAGATTAGAGCCAAAAGGGCACTAGGCATCTACCACCCCACTATCACTATCAGATTAGAGCCATAATGGAGACTAGGTATCTACCTCCCCACTAGCACTATCAGATTAGAGCCATACGGGCCATAATGGAGACTAGGTATCTACCACCCCACTACCTCTATCAGATTAGAGCCATAATGGAGACTAGGTATCTCCCACCCCACTACCACTATCAGATTAGAACCATAATGGAGACTAGGTATCTACCACCCCACTACCACTACCAAATTAGAGCCATAATGGAGACTAGGTATCTACCACACCTCTACCTCTATCAGATTAGAGCCATAATGGAGACTAGGTATCTACCACCCCACTACTACTATCAGATTAGAGCCATAAGGGCACTAGGCATCTATCACCCCACTACCACTATCAGATTAGAGCCATAATGGAGAGTAGGTATCTTCCACCCCACTACAACTATCAGATTAGAGCCATAGTGGAGACTAGGTATCTACCACCCCACTACCACTATCAGATTAGAGCCATAAAGGCACTAGGCATCTACCACCCCACTTTCACTATCAGATTAGAGCCATAATGGAGACTAGGTATCTACCACCCCACTACTACTATCAGATTAGAGCCATAAGGGCACTAGGCATCTATCACCCCACTACCACTATCAGATTAGAGCCATAATGGAGACTAGGTATCTTCCACCCCACTACAACTATCAGATTAGAGCCATAGTGGAGACTAGGTATCTACCACCCCGCTACCACTATCAGATTAGAGCCATAAAGGCACTTGGCATCTACCACCCCACTACCACTATCAGATTAGAGCCATAAAGGCACTATGCATCTACCACCCCACTACCACTATCAGATTAGAGCCATAATGGAGACTAGGTATCTACCACCCCACTACCACTATCAGATTAGAGCCATAAGGGCACTAGGCATCTACCACCCCACTACCACTATCAGATTAGAGCCATAAAGGCACTAGGCATCTACCACCCCACTACCACTATCAATATTAGAGCCATAATGGAGACTAGGTATCTACCACCCCACTACCACTATCAGATTAGAGCCATAATGGAGACTAGGTATCTATCACCCCACTACCACTATCAGATTAGAGCCATAAAGGCACTAGCTATCTACCACCCCACTACCTCTATCAGATTAGAGCCATAATGGAGACTAGGTATCTACCACCCCACTACCACTATGTGATTAGAGCCATAATGGAGACTAGGTATCTACCACCCCACTACCACTATCAGATTAGAGCCATAATGGAGACATCAACCACCCCACTACCACTATCAGATTAGAGCCATAATGGAGACTAGGTATCTACCACCCCACTACCACTATCAGATTATAGCCATAAAGGCACTAGGCATCTACCACCCCACTACCACTATCAGATTAGAGCCATAAAGGCACTAGGCATCTACCACCCCACTACCACTATCAATATTAGAGCCATAATGGAGACTAGGTATCTACCACCCCACTACCACTATCAGATTAGAGCCATAATGGAGACTAGGTATCTACCACCCCACTACCACTACCAGATTAGAGCCATAATGGAGACTAGGTATCTACCACACCACTACCACTACCAGATTAGAGCCATAATAGAGACTACGTATCTACCAACCCACTACCACTATCAGATTAGAGCCATAATGGAGACTAGGTATCTACCACCCCACTACCACTATCAGATTAGAGCCATAATGGAGACTAGGTATCTACCACCACACTACCACTATCAGATTAGAGCCATATGGGCACTAGGCATCTACCACCCCACTACCACTATCAGATTAGAGCCATAAAGGCACTAGGCATCTACCACCCCACTACCATTATCAGATTAGAGCCATAATGGAAACTAGGTATCTACCACCCCACTTCCACTATCAGATTAGAGCCATAATGGAGACTAGGTATCTATCACCCCACTACCACTATCAGATTAGAGCCATAATGGAGACTAGACATCTACCACTATAAGATTAGAGCCATAAGGGCACTAGGCATCTACCACCCCACTACCACTATCAGATTAGAGCCATAAGGGCACTAGGCATCTACCACCCCACTACCACTATCAGATTAGAGCCATAAAGGCACTAGGCATCTACCACCCCACTACCACTATTAGATTAGAGCCATAATGGAGACTAGGTATCTACCACCCCACTACCTCTATCAGATTAGAGCCATAAGGGCACTAGGCATCTACCACCCCACTACCACCATCAGATTAGAGCCATAAAGGCACTAGGCATCTACCACCCCACTACCACTATCAGATTAGAGCCATAATGGAGACTAGGTATCTACCACCCCACTACCACTATCAGATTAGAGCCATAAGGGCACTAGGCATCTACCACCCCACTACCACTATCAGATTAGAGCCATAATGGAGAGTAGATATCTACCACCCCACTACCGCTATCATATTAGAGCCATAAGGGCACTAGGCATCTACCACCCCACTACCACTATCAGATTAGAGCCATAAGGGCACTAGGCATCTACCACCCCACTACCACTATCAGATTAGAGCCATAAGGGCACTAGGCATCTACCAAAACCACTACCAATATCAGATAAGAGCCATAATGGAGACTAGGTATCTCCCACCCCACTACCTCTATCAGATTAGAGCCATAATGGAGACTAGGTATCTACCACCCCAGTACCTCTTACTGATTAGAGCCATAATGGAGACTAGGTATCTACCTCCCCACTACCACTATCAGATTAGAGCCATACGGGCTCTAGGCATCTACCACTCCACTACCACTATCAGATTAGAGCCATAATGGAGACTAGGTATCTACCACCCCACTACCTCTATCAGATTAGAGCCATAATGGAGACTAGAAATCTCCCACCACCACTACCACTGTCAGATTAGAACCATAATGGAGACTAGGTATCTACCACCCCACTACCACTACCAAATTAGAGCCATAATGGAGACTAGGTATCTACCACACCTCTACCTCTATCAGATTAGAGCCATAATGGAGACTAGGTATCTACCACCCCACTACCACTATCAGATTAGAGCCACAAGGGAGACTAGACATCTGATACCCCACTACCACTATTAGATTAGAGCCATAATGGAGACAAGACATCTACCACCCCACTACCTCTATCAGATTAGAGCCATAATGGAGACTAGGTATCTACCACCCCACTACCACTATCAGATTAGAGCCATAATGGAGACTAGATATCTACCACCCCACTACCGCTATCATATTAGAGCCATAAGGGCACTAGGCATCTCCCACCCCACTACCTCTATCAGATTAGAGCCATAATGGAGACTAGGTATCTACCACCCCAGTACCTATATCAGATTAGAGCCATAATGGAGACTAGGTATCTACCTCCCCACTACCACTATCAGATTAGAGCCATACGGGCTCTAGGCATCTACCACTCCACTACCACTATCAGATTAGAGCCATAATGGAGACTAGGTATCTACCACCCCACTACCTCTATCAGATTAGAGCCATAATGGAGACTAGAAATCTCCCACCACCACTACCACTGTCAGATTAGAACCATAATGGAGACTAGGTATCTACCACCCCACTACCACTACCAAATTAGAGCCATAATGGAGACTAGGTATCTACCACACCTCTACCTCTATCAGATTAGAGCCATAATGGAGACTAGGTATCTACCACCCCACTACCACTATCAGATTAGAGCCACAAGGGAGACTAGACATCTGATACCCCACTACCACTATTAGATTAGAGCCATAATGGAGACAAGACATCTACCACCCCACTACCTCTATCAGATTAGAGCCATAATGGAGACTAGGTATCTACCACCCCACTACCTCTGTCAGATTAGAGCCATAAGGGCACTAGGCATCTACCACCCCACTACCACTATCAGATTAGAGCCATAAAGGCACTAGGTATCTACCACCCCACTACCACTATCAGATTAGAGCCATAATGGAGACTAGGTATCTACCACCCCACTACCACTATCAGATTAGAGCCAAAAGGGCACTAGGCATCTACCACCCCACTATCACTATCAGATTAGAGCCATAATGGAGACTAGGTATCTACCTCCCCACTAGCACTATCAGATTAGAGCCATACGGGCTCTAGGCATCTACCACTCCACTACCACTATCAGATTAGAGCCATAATGGAGACTAGGTATCTACCACCCCACTACCTCTATCAGATTAGAGCCATAATGGAGACTAGGTATCTCCCACCCCACTACCACTATCAGATTAGAACCATAATGGAGACTAGGTATCTACCACCCCACTACCACTACCAAATTTGAGCCATGATGGAGACTAGGTATCTACCACACCTCTACCTCTATCAGATTAGAGCCATAATGGAGATTAGGTATCTCCCACCCCACTACCACTATCAGATTAGAACCATAATGGAGACTAGGTATCTACCACCCCACTACCACTACCAAATTAGAGCCATAATGGAGACTAGGTATCTACCACACCTCTACCTCTATCAGATTAGAGCCATAATGGAGACTAGGTATCTACCACCCCACTACTACTATCAGATTAGAGCCATAAGGGCACTAGGCATCTATCACCCCACTACCACTATCAGATTAGAGCCATAATGGAGAGTAGGTATCTTCCACCCCACTACAACTATCAGATTAGAGCCATAGTGGAGACTAGGTATCTACCACCCCACTACCACTATCAGATTAGAGCCATAAAGGCACTAGGCATCTACCACCCCACTTTCACTATCAGATTAGAGCCATAATGGAGACTAGGTATCTACCACCCCACTACTACTATCAGATTAGAGCCATAAGGGCACTAGGCATCTATCACCCCACTACCACTATCAGATTAGAGCCATAATGGAGACTAGGTATCTTCCACCCCACTACAACTATCAGATTAGAACCATAGTGGAGACTAGGTATCTACCACCACACTACCACTATCAGATTAGAGCCATAATGGAGACTAGGTATCTACCACCCCACTGCCACTATCAGATTAGAGCCATAAGGGCACTAGGCATCTACCACCCCACTACCACTATCAGATTAGAGCCATAAAGGCACTAGACATCTACCACCCCACTACCACTATCAGATTAGAGCCATAATGGAGACTAGGTATCTACCACCCCACTACCACTATCAGATTAGAGCCATAATCGAGACTAGGTATCTACCACCCCACTACCACTACCAGATTAGAGCCATAATGGAGACTAGGTATCTACCACACCACTACCACTACCAGATTAGAGCCATAATAGAGACTAGGTATCTACCAACCCACTACCACTATCAGATTAGAGCCATAATGGAGACTAGGTATCTTCCACTACCACTA